>NW_009798388.1:103676-109317 GCF_000520075.1 Aphanomyces astaci
TATTCTTCAATGACGCAGTCTTTGATCATTTGTTCAATCTCTTCGTCATTTACATGGTTAATACGATTTTAGCCAATCCTGTCACATTTACTTATTTTAATTCTATATATATATATTGATGTACAGTATTATTGGCAATCACTGATCAAGAAATTTGTAAGTGAACAAGAGGTCTAGTGGATACTTTTCGAAAAAGCATGAAGTCCATACTACGTATACGTTTTGAACAGCGGAATCGAATACAAAGTCGCCTTGCACCAAAACTCGACTCCTTCGTCTAGACATACGTTTATCCTCGCTTATGTCACCAACGATGGCTATGTTCGTCATTTCCCGCAGCCTCCTGGCATAGCGCCGCTTTGGTCAGCGAGGACGGCGCCAACGTCAAGTTGACGAGCCCAAGAGATTCCGGACCACCTGGCCCATCTTGAAGTGCTAGTCGAGCATTTCAAAGAACGAAAACCAAGGTACCGCCACTGTTATGCTGGTTGTACCGCCACTTTTATACTGGTAGAGGAGTTAGCAGCGTCTCTGCTGTGGTTGCCCATGATGGGGCGCGTTGATTTCTGTCCACAATACATTACGTAGTACTACTAATAGTATGCATGTTTCGTGATCGTTTCGTACTCGGAGTAAATCACCATATATCTACGATACAACCAATCGCATTCAAATTTTAAGATAACTTTAGCAAGAATTAGAAAACGTTACAAGTGATTTACGAAACAAAAACGTTTCGAGATATTTAGCTGGTGTATTTTGTTTCGTAAATCGTGTATAATTTCTGATAACGTTACTACTACTACTGTATTAATAGTAGTCATAATACGGTTTTTGCACGTACAAGCCTTATTGGAACGACCGCTGTCGTGCAAATTCGCATTTCGATCAGATTTTGAGCGGAGGACCATACAAAATTCAATTTAATTAAGATTCTTAAGATATTTGTGGAATTTGCACGACACAAGTCGTGCACGAAGCCTATGTTTTCTATTCGATGAATATAGCTCACCGGTACAAGTACTGGGATTTGAAGTCATGGCCAAATCTTGACCAAAAACAGTGTGAATTATCGATGCATTACATTACTACAGTGCGTTGCACTCCAAACTATTTTAGAGTTTGTATGGAGCCATCAATTATCAGTTTTGAAATTTTTTTTTCCAATTGTACAGGTCGACGTTTACTCCTCAGTACTGCCTGCAACCACCCCGTGTGATTGGCGAATCCAATGCTAAAAATATTCATTATGTACTCTGAGCATACTGTTATACTGTACTAGTATCAAACTTGAACAATACCAGGTGGAGCCTTTTCGAACGACATTTTCACCGATGATTCATAAATGGATTCCCAGGCGCTGATGGTTCTCTCCATCATGTGCACCGGGTGCCCTTGGCCACCAAGCGAGGTGAGCTTCTTGTTCGGCGCAGTGGCCAAGTACTTGGCCTTCTTGGTGAGCCAAGTCTGCCACGTGGACCGTGCAATCCCTCAATGGGGGAGTACTCATACGCACGCAGAAGCTTGATTCTGTCCCGAGGCTGTAGCCTTTTTGGACGCGCTGGCGGAGGATGGGTTCTTGCATTTCAAAATTTGAATTATTCGAGATACGAACCAATAGGCGATCGTCATGCAGATTACCTTTTGCTATCAAATCAGCAGCTACAGTAAGTAGGTCATAATTTTGCATTTTCGTCCCGACAAACTTGGATAGTGGTGAACAATGGACTTAAGAGTACACACATCGTTTCCAACATGATTGTACTCCACGTTAATCAACTAACGTTATAAGTTATTACTCGTTAGTCGTTCTACGATTCGCTGACTAAGCGAGCAATGAGTACATTGCCCCACGCGTTGAGCATCGTCGCCACAGGGTCTGTGATGCATTCGGCAATCAGCATAAAGTTGATGGCATACGGTGGGGCAAGCCCTGTCAACATCGCACAGGCGCAGATGACCACGACAACGCCTCCATTACGCACGGGAGTGACTACCAAAGACCCAAAAGTGGCCAGCACCACGAGCAACGCCACCTTGGTTGCAGAGAAACGGTCTTGCAAACCACCGTTGGAAAACAAAAATATCACGGACATGGTCACATACAGGGCCGCGCCGTTCTTGTTCATCGTGGCCCCGGCGCTAAAGGCAAATCTCGTGGTGGCAGACGGCTGGCCCACCACGCGTTCCAGGGTTCGAAGCAGCACGCTGATACTTCTCCGGGACGACGACGAGTGCATGGTATAGCCCAAAGCGCCTCGCATCTGCCACATAAAACGCAGGGGCGAGAGGCGACCGCGCGACCCGATGTACGTGACTACTGGCAGCACGACCACAGCATGCACCAAGGACACCCCCACAAACGCCAAGATGTACCAGCACAGCCCCACGACACCATTCGTCGCCTTGTCTGAATCAAACACGTTGTGCGTGCCAGCGTAGATGGACCCCGCCACGAGCGAGATGAGGGCCAGGGGGGTGGTCATGGCAATCCACGACGTCATGATTTCGAAGACGGCGACGAGCTCCCGCAGCACAGGCACGATCGAGTGGTTAAGAGTCGGGTTGGATTTGAACCCGGTCACGTACTTGCCGACGGCGACACCGGTCGCCACCGCACCAAGGGCCACGGTCATGATGTTGGTGTTGGTGATCTCGACGAAGTTGGTGGGAGTGAGGTTCAAGAGCACGCTTGAGATTTCGTCGATTGTGGACTTGTAAACCACAAATCGATTCACGGTTGGTCCGATGAGATACGGCAGGCGTCTCGAATCGCCAAATGAAAACACGGTTTGGTTGGTCCGACTGCACACCATCGAGTTGTTCGCCTTTGGGTCTAGAAACAGACTTGTTCGTGTGGGAGTGGGGCACTGAAAGGCCACGTTGGGGCTGCGAAAGTAGTACGGGGTGCCGTCGAAGGTTGGAGCCACCAACGAGCCAATGTACACGCCTTGAAGCGCGACCATGAACGACGTCAGCATCGAGAGTAAACTGACCCGCACGCCCAGCTTCGCCACGCCCGTGCGTGATGACGACGTGATTTCAGCAGCGACCAGCACCAAGCTCAGAAACGCAAACGGAATCGCCACGCACGTGAGCGCTCGAAGGTACATTCTGCCTGGCTGGAGTAGGTAGCGCTCGATGGGCTTGTTGTTGCGGGCGTCGTATGCTCGCAATGCTGGATACACGGAGTCTAGCGTGACTAAGTAGCCAAGAAACAGTCCCAAGCCTGCTCCCAGTAACGTGCCTGGCGCCCCCATGTATAAATTGAGTAGCGAGGCCTTGGTTTCACTGTACCTATTGCCGCCCTGAAAGCTGTTTGTCGGAAGGATGTCCCGGGATGACGACGACGGAAGGTGGGAGTATTGGGAGGATCCATTCGGCAACTCCATCACAGACACATCAGCACCGGACGAAGGTTGCGATGAACAGCGCTGGGGACGCATCGAAATGAAATCAAAGGGATCGGCCAATTATTCCAAATGTTATTTACGTGTAAATCTTGGACCAGTATGCGGCCATCGACACCCAAGTTATGTAAGACCACTATATACCCGAGGAGTTCCGTCAATCCAGCACCCATTCATATGCTATCTGACCACATTACGACTCTACAATTGAATACAGTATCCCTAACTATACAGTACTTCGAAGGAAGGAAGTGTATGTGTATGTGCAGTGCATCGAATGCACATGTGTTGACGGACACTCCAATAAAGGAATCTCTCCTGATTTTGCGATAATCCACACTTCAATCCATCCACAGCCATCTGGAGACGAATTCCTTCATTTTTTTAGGGGATTGTTTCTCATGAGAGATACAGTCATTTGAAGTAGAGCCAATCATACTCGAATACATTCGTAGGTTTAAGCCAATCACATTGTACAATTAGAAATATTTCGATTTACTCGAATTCTATTGGCCCCTGCAAATGGGAGAATCCGCATTTGCAGATTGGGGGAATAAAAATAGTGATTATGAGAATTCTATTTTGCCTAACTTGAAGCTAGGGATGAGAAAATTCCTATTTTGCAGAATTGCATACTTTAAGCAAGATCATTCTTAAGTTTACTTATCTAAGCTTTTGCTCCGTCCTTGTGGGTTAGCCCGCTACCTACGGAGGGCATTACACCTTTGTGTGCACGCACACAATGGTAGAGCTGAGTTCGAGGAAGGATCAGGAATAAAAGCCAAGGTTACATACATCATTCCAAACCTCTCGCAGCCTTGCCCAACAACACGCACAACCTCACACAAAACATAGGAAACTATGAGAAAACGTTCAAGAAATCTGGATACCGTTCAGCCAAGACGGAAAACCGTTCAAGCAAATTTTCTTCCCGTAACCCTGTAACCCCGGGACTTAGTCCTACCCCCGCGTGCACATACTTCGAAGTATAATGCTAAAACCCCTAGTAGGAGTTGAGGTGGTCAGAGAACAACAAATATGCCTCATATAACTAGAGTTTATTGGTTTGAATGGTTTTCAGTCTTGGTTGAACGGTATCCAGATTTATTGAACGTTTTTCAGAAGGTTTGTCACAAAACATAAGCTATCATGACCTGGCGTATGCCTTGGTCATCATACCATACCATAACGACTCGGACAAATATTTGCTGGATATGTGCTTCGGACACGCACTTAACCGAATTTACGCATTAAATGCGAATAGTTGTACCACAGGCCTTGTCCGGGTAGCGGCACGGCCTGCGGCCTACCTGCCGCTTTTCCCGACAAGAGGAATCGATTGGACATTCGGTGAAGTGCACGATTGGGGCTCACTCCTCGCCAAGGCACCGCCTGCACAAAATTATACACTCGACCTCCGCTACGCTGCGGTGCGCGCAATTTTGTGGGCGGATGCTCTGTCGTCGCTCGCTACTGTAAAGCTGATCGTTCTTATGCGGGTGTATACAATACACAAGTATGTCCGAACATATTCCGTTCGGACACTTTCATTCGGACAAAATATGTTCCGCTTAAGTCCAATCAATACAAATGTCAAGTATGTCCGACTGAAATTGTCCGAACGGTGTCCGCAAAGTGATCATATTCACCCGTATCACGTACTCGGAGTATCACACGACACTGCCCCAATGTTCCTAATTACTACGTACCTGTAGTACAAACCATCGATGGTTTGAGACTAATTCCCCAATCCCCATACCCGTAACAGGGTATAGCTCCGAGGAATTCCCCAACAGGTCGAAAACTACCTGTTCTCTACTTGTACAGTAGATCCCCGGTTTTGCAGCTCGTATAAATTAATATCCTGAGCAACTTCTATAAATATTCATTGTTAACATGAGATTGAAGAATCGATAAATTGAAATTCAAAGCGTTTATCCAACCCGGCGCCAATATGGTGTCACCACATACGTGCCCACCACGAACTCATTACCGCACCAATGCCATTAGAGTTACTAGTACACTACAGTGATCCCTCAACGTTTGATCGCTTTTCCAAATATAAATTTTCCAAGTCAGCCTATTGTACAAAGAAACCACAAACATTAACTTTGAAGGGTGACTATCTGCTGGGCAAGTAAGCAAAAGCTGAAGTGAATGGCCCAAGTTCCGAGGTAGAACCCCCGTTGGTAAGGATGACATCCAGAGGGTCATGCGATGACGCGTTGTCT
>NW_009798388.1:112147-115641 GCF_000520075.1 Aphanomyces astaci
TGAATTGAAGATCGGCATATTTGCCTTAAAGTACTCTCTAATCGAGTTCTTGTCGTGAATTGTCAACCGCTTGCTTTGCTTGTGCTTGTTTTGCATGCTCTCAAATGTCTTTGTGTGTGTAGTTGTCAATGTGAGGTGTTTGGCTCCTCAATTTTGAATTTTCAAACGATGCATGCATGTCATAAGGCCCCTAGTAAATTAATATCGAATAAAATTTAACGGAGTATAAATTTATACCAGGGAGCAAACGTTGAGGGATCACTGTATACTTCTCACAAGCTAGATATTGTGTACTTCTAATGTGACAATTATACAAGTGTACTGTACTGGTAGATTTCAATACGTACTTATTTAGTATAACTATTCAGGGTATTTATCGAAAAGTGATGGGTATTTGTAGTTGGAATGTTATACAATACTCACCAAATGTTAGATAATTAACCTATAAAGTCAACAAACACCGGGTGTATGGTGTGACGAACTACTCCCAAAAACCATAACCTTTGTGCATTCTTTCCTCTAAAAAGCTATATTTCACCCATGCTGCAAAAACCAAGGATCCACTGTTTAACAGATACTACAGTAGTACTATTAATAAATAATTCCTTGTACTATTGCTGCAATAGTACTATTAATAGTATAACTCGTGCTGGAGAACCAAATTACACCTGTCCAACCAAAACGCACAAAGTTTGAACAACTTACAGTCATACTATTAATAGTATGGGGCCAAAGGGTTAACGCAGTCCCCAGGTTACTTACTGTACGAGTTTTTCGCGTCTAATGACTTATCTAACAGTAAGGAATTCCCCAAGAGCAGTGGTATTTGTCTACAACGTACTGCTGTAGGGGAATTAATCATGGTTTGATTGTGCGCTTCTACACCTGGAGACATTTTGAAAAAATGATAATCCAAACTCAATTAACCTGGCAATCCTGGAGACATTTCGCATGTGCGTTCTATTGTGACACTTGCACGGTATGGGAAAACATGAAGAAAATCTAAGGCCGTGTTCGGAGCAAAATGGAATCCACGAAATGCAGAAAATTCACAAGAACACTGGTATTGTAAAGGCCACAGCCTGGACATTGGATCTATATGATTTGTCTACATTGGTTTTTGCTTATTTTCATTGGCTCCACTATCTATGACAGCACGATTTAGGCATGTGACCGTCAGATAAATCGAAATACAATGTGCTATTTTGAATTATTCAAATATTCTGACCGAAATGTTGCAGCACGTAAGAGCAACTCCACCGGTCGGAGTTTTAGCTCAGATTTATACGGATAACCCTTAGATATGACCACCCCGGACTTATTGCTCCCACCGGCAGGTTTTATAAGGGTCAGATTTATATTTGAAAGATCCGAGCATAAATCTGACCCCAGAATGTTCTATGGTGCAAGTCACCTAAAGACTTCAAATAAATGCCTTGACTTTCGACAGCTATTCCAACTTTGTATTGATATTATTTAGGAAAATATACCGTAATAGCGATAGAACTGCACAAGCCCAACAGAAGTTATGGTTCAGATTTTCGATTGGTGAAAAATTGATCGAGTAATAGAATTTAAACCAACCAGCCTTTTTGTACGGAGATATATGGAACCAGGTACATTTTGGCCGAAAAGGAGTATCAAGTATATCTTGGTCTTTGTATACAGCACTTATCCGTACGAACGTTTTCATTGTATCCGGATTATTCAAAATGTTTAACCTAATTACCAGGTAAAAAACGTAACCAATAATGATTTAACGTCAACATTTCGTGGGTTTAACTGAAAGAACCGAGGCGTTTAATAGTAAAACGTCTCCTCCTGAGGATGGCCGATCTGTAGTCTTTAGGTGACTTGCACCATATAATAGGTGACTTGCACCATATATTAATAATACTTGAAGTAACTTAGGACTTTTTCTCCTCGATTTATCCATCAGATTTATGCTATCCGGATTCGTAGTAATATCAAAATAATAATCCAAAGCAATATTTGGGCATAGTAAAATGAAGTTCCATCACATAATACTGTATACATAAAATTACCATTTTATTGAACTCAAATTTCGACGTAGAACGTCGACGTGATGCGACGGCGGCGTCACAGACTGTGACGCCGCCGTCCTCCACTACTTAAAGAAGAAATTCACATACAAAGCATTGGCGCATTAGTTGAGGGAAGCATGGCAGAATCGACTAGTACGTAGTACAAGATTTGGCGATACATGCAAGTCAGAAGCGAAAGCAACTGGAATTCGATGAATTGTAGAGTTTCTACGTTTTATTTGCTTCGGACCCTGATGAAAAAATTGATGAGAATTGCCCTAAGTATGGTAGCCAATCAAGCATGACCCCTCCATAAGGGAATTTTTTTTCGCCTGCCCTACCCCATATTAGGGAAAATAGGGCCCTAGGGATTCCCTCCATTACGGCCGACGGATCTCTGGTCACAGTGATCTGTGCACATGTACGATAATCTCTGTCGATGCTTAATTGGACTCTGAACGCCACCGACTGTCACAGCCTTACGTCGAATGGCCATGAGTCCACCCTGCTGACGCCGTCGCCACAGCCCTCAACGTCGCAGCGACAACCATGTCGCCCCGATTGTGAGGGCGGTGATGGCAGCATCAGAAGGGTAAACGAATTAGTGAGCACCACGTATATTGTTCTCAACAGACCCTCCTAAAAAATAACCTACTTAAAGTATATTTAAATATTCTGATAAAAATAGATAAGTCCGGCCGCTTCCTGAAAAGAATAAATTATTCGCTTGAGATTTGAAAATGAATAGATAATCCATCAAGCACGAAATTTTAAATAAGTAATTGAAAATTGACCGATAATTTTCATGTATTCCGCCAATCAAACATTTTCAAATTGAGTGGTTTGGACATCAATGCTTTACGTCCATCAGCATCATTTTCACGTATGCTTCCAATCAAATCTGTTTAAATTGAGTGGTGTTGACACCAATGCTTTCCATCCATCAGCATTGATATTGTCACTTGCGCATTTGATGTCGACAACTCAGCCTCACCCCAACCAACTCCGTGGGAAGCAGCTCGCAGAGCTCTTCTTCACCAGGACTTCCCCGACGAGCAATGTGTGGCGATGTAAGTGTGGGACTACGCGCGCTCAACGTACGACCGGGTACACTAACCTGTGCTCGCACATCATGAGTAGCCATCCTGAGTACATCCAACTGAATTCTTTCAATCCTGACAACCCTGCCCTGATTGCGAACATGCTTGTTCCTCGAGCTGTCCGTCGTGTGTTCGGTTGGATTCAATGGATTGTTTTTTCTATGCTTCCTTTTTCTTTTTGTGAGAGCCAAATGGCTCAAAAATACTCGAACTTGGATTCAATTTCAACTGACACCTTCATGAAGTACATGGCCAAGTTGTCTGATTCTGTGGAGAAGAAGATTTCTGCCATGCTGCCGAACTCGTTTGCCATTGTGTTTGACGGTTGGTCCATTGGATCTACTCATTA
>NW_009798389.1:0-21015 GCF_000520075.1 Aphanomyces astaci
TCCTCGCTGCCGTCGCAGTCGTGGCCGCCGTGTCGGCCAAGAAGTCCTCCGCCGCGGGCGTCGACTTGGACGACGCGTACATGCAGCTTTTGGCCTAAATCCACCACTACACACAAACGTATCACTGTCCAACGAAGACGTAGCGGATACGTGTGGCTTTTCTTGCATGCTTTTGATATCTTGCATAATAAATAATACATGACATGTTTTGCATCGTACGGTTGGGGTTTTGTACATACTGTTTGGTCGACGTGACACGCAATATTGGATGACTTCCAAAAATCTCATGGAAGCTTACAAGCAAGTTATCACATTTTGTGTTGCTTTTTGTATTGAAATACAACATGAAAGTCAATGACGTGGCTAGTTGTGATTTCCCGGATACTGTAAGTAGATTGGGACTACATAGCAGTACTAACTACTGTACAGTACATAACGTAACAGGTACTACAGTGGTAGTAATAGTCCTAACGTTATTACTCCGGAGTACTACGTAGTACATGTACTACTACTGTACATAAGACATACTAACGTTAGTACAGTATTACTACGTAGTACTACCTCCATCCGAAAAAGAATGTCCGACTTGAAGTTTATTCAAATCCGAAACAGAATGTCCGATTTGTTACTGGTACCAAATCCACACAAAAAGCAAGATAACGTTACTAGTATACAATCCGAAACTTTACTCTAAGCTGCAGGATCTCCATCACATCCTTGTGGACGAAGTCAACAGCCCACTTCAAACGCGCGGCTTGGTTCGCGGGGGTCAGCAAGGGCTTCACGTGGCTGGAGTACTTTGCGAAGACACCCCGTTTGCAGTAGTCATGCAACGTGGACGCTGGTAGTCTCATTGCTTTCGATGTGGACTTGAGCGTAGTACGTCTTGCTTTTGGTACTTTTCGCAGCTGTTCAGCGAGGCTCTTATATTTGAGCTTCCGGCCAGAATTATTCTTCTTCCGCGAAGAGACATCGGCACAGATCTCTTGCACTCCGGAGCAATCAACCCAAGCACGAGACCAAATGCGATTAACTGTTCTTGAATCACAGTTAACAGTAAAGAGAGAAGCTATGCGCTTCACAGTGCCGTATGGAAGCTTGCCATTTGGCAAACTGACCTTGAGGAGGTGTTGGAGAAGGTGCTGTCGCTGGGTATCGGTAAAGTTCTTCTTCTTGGTTCCAGCCAAGAAGAAGAACTTTACCGATACCCAGCGACAGCACCTTCCTTCATGACGTGGTTTGAGCACCAAATTTTCCCGCCGAGTTGGTTTTGTTATCCCTTATCAGGGTTTTGCGGATATTATCCGGATTTTCTTGAAGTCCAGTCAACGTGCATGTGACACTATACTTGCTCTGGTTATGAAGCGCAGATTTGAGTTTTCAGTCAAGATTTTGACTAAAATTGCATGGTTTTTCAATACTATTTTATAACGCTCACTCTCCTGGTTCTAATGGTATAGTTTGATTAGCATATTTTTAAAAACTTCCTGTCTAATTTTGCTAATTCATGAAGTCGAACATTCTTTTTCGGATGGAGGTAGTAGTACTTTAGTACATACTTCGAAGTAAGTTCAACTCGACCATGTGCATTGTGGTGGGCCATGGAATACAATATTTGGACATAACTAATACTAGTACTTTTGACATTCATCGGTATGGATTGTGGATTTCGCTACAATAGGAACCAAAACTCTCGCTGGCATCATATATATCCACACTATTTAAAGTTCGTCGTTCAACCACGACTGCAGCACGTTGGAAATGTCAACAATGTTGTTGGCGATAGCATCCGCACTGGGGTACGCGGATACATCTACTTCTCGTTCTGAAGTGACCCAAATAGTGCGCATGCCAACCTACACCGCACACGAACTTTCCTGAGCAACTCCAAGGTTCAACTTACACTTTTCGCGCCAGTGATGTCGCACACGTAGTCGTCGCCTATGTGCACCACCTTGGACGCATCAAGCTCGAGCAATGACAGCGCTTTGTCGAATAAGGCTACAGTTCACACTTAGCAAAGTACGTCGCCATTCAAGTATACCGCGATGTGGTTTGCTGTGTCCGTGGACAGAATCAGGGGCCACCCAGGCACGTTGAAAAGCTGATTGAAGGACACATGGGAGGTACTCAAGCTGACAATTGCCGTTTGTCACCACGCCAAGTCGGAGCTGTCGTGCCTACGATACCACGCAGAAACGGATTCAATTTTCCACCTCTAATGCGAGTGGCATTCCTACCTGCAGACGTTGGAGGAGGGCTTCGACGCCGTCAAACAACGTCGGCGAGCTCCGCGCGGCCAAGAACGCGCGCATGGACGTCGATACAACGTCGTCTGCGTTGTAGTTGACGCTTTCGGCGCACTGCTTCAAAGTGGCCTGCCGCAGTGCAGTAAAGTCTCGCAGGTCAGTCGAAGACAGCACGTTGGTCCATGTCGATTGAAACAGTGATTGAGTGATCAGAGGATACGAACGCTCCAGGTGGTCGTGGAAGGCGTGGGTGGCCTTCTGCAGGGTCTCCTTGCCGCACCTGTATCAGAAGCCATCAAGGCTGACTGTGCGAACGATGCGACGTACCATAGGGTG
Organism: Aphanomyces astaci; assembly: GCF_000520075.1. Classification (NCBI taxonomy): domain Eukaryota; phylum Oomycota; class Saprolegniomycetes; order Saprolegniales; family Verrucalvaceae; genus Aphanomyces; species Aphanomyces astaci. Next base: position 2,586 of record NW_009798389.1, read on the forward strand.
TCGTCTAGGTCGAATGTGATGCCTTCAGGTGCATGTTCGCATGACGGCATAATCGAAGAGGACGGTGGACATGGCACCCCGCGCGATTCTCTGGGAAACCTTGCCAATAAGGATTGTCACCGCGCCTCACTTTAGCCAATCAAATGTCTCTATTTTAAACCAGATTCATCAAATATATACTGAGGTTTGTATGGGATAAGAATATAATTCTGGTTGCGACTGGCTTTTTTACCCAAACTACTCGTTTTGGAAACGATATCTTGACATTTGTATGTAATTCAATTCACAAATAGCACTACTAAATATAATACATGACAACGTATGCGTTGTGACAGGGCGAAGATTTGGACATCGTGCCGTCTTTAGTCACTGAAGCCATCATCATCAACGATGAGCCGAGAAGCGCGCAAGACGGCGCAGATCTGGGCGTCCATTGAGAAGATGCAGAAGAAAGAGGATGAGCTGAGTCTGTCGGACAACAGCTCGGACAAGACCCTCAAACAACAGCGCAAGAAAAAGAAGCACAAGCAATCGCCCAGCGACGATGACACACCTTCGACAGGTCCTGGCAAGGTGGCTGCGACCAACGAGCCTACTAGCCTCGGCAACAACGAAAGCACCTACCACACGAGCATGTTGACGCTGCACAAGAGCAGCGAGTTCATGCGCAGCAGTCCATTTGTCCCGCCGCGGAAGAAGTGGGTCAGTCGATGGGAAACTCACCACCACCAAGGCCCCCAGGGCTCCCACAGCGAAGCCGAAGTAGCAAGGCTGGGTCACGATGAAGAGCCTCTCACCATAGCACCAGACAACAGCAGCAGCGTTCCTACCTCGACCACGTCCTCCGCGACTCTCGTCGTAGGGACAGATGATGCAATGGGTGAAGTCTTAACATCGACATCTCCACCAGCCTCCAGTACGCAGCACCTCGTGAGTCCACATCACGCTCCATCCTCTCAACTAACCCACCCACCTCATTTGGACCACCACGCGACATCGGCAGCCACGACTGTCCCTACCATCGAACTCCCAGCGCCGCCGCTCCCACAGGAGTCCCAAGGTATTCTTCACCCGCCATCCGCTGTAAAAGGCACAATCCCAAACTCCCGTCCAACTTTCCAAGGGATTCTTCCCCACGAAACCGAAGCAGAGGAAGGCGAGTACACTGCCAACAGCCCCACCAACGCCGCAGTCGCCCCACAGGTGGTTGTCGACCTTGGTTCAACCGACTTATCACCGCGTGGGCCCATTGACTCGATCGTTGCCGCTCCGTCCGTAGCATCTTCTCGTGTACAGCAGGAAGAACACGTGCCCATTGAAGGCTCGGATGGGATCGTTCCCAAGGAAATTTCCCCGTCCGCTCCAGTAGTGGCGTCCCCCGTGATGAATGCGTTGGGCTCCCGTCGCAAACGCAAGTCCTTGTGGGATGTCGGTGATCCCCGGGTCGAAGAATCTGGGGAGTTTCCCAGGAAATTGCCCAGCAATCCCCACCGACGAGGATCGGAAGGTGGGGGCTCTGGTGGCAGTCGCAGTGCGTCGGCGGATGGTCGTCGTCGGTCGTGGTCCCGGTCGTATCCGAGTACTACTAGTAGTAATACTAGCGGGACCACCTTTACCAACGCAAGTTCCAACCACCACAACTACCCACCACCTTCAGCACGGCGGCACACACCACCCCCACAGCAGCCCCCATCGTTCCTTAAACCGAGGGACCCTCCGGCCCGCTCCATGTCGTCGTCGTGGCTGCCCAGTAGATAACGAAAAGTGTACCGTTCATGTACACATACATCCCTAGGTCGGACAGGTCCTTCTCGACAGGTTGAAAGGGCACTTTACCCTTTGTTGGACAAGTGGGATGGGGTCATATATTTGCAGTATCGTGGTCACGACGGGCGAGACACTAGTATAAGGTGATTCATGTAATTCCGGTCCAGCTTGGCCTACTTTGTGAGTGCCATAACTCGTCACCCATTCATCCGATGAGGCTGCAGTATATCGTTAATGTTATCGCAGAATTTGATGCCTGAAATGGCGATGTGATTACCGCCGGTACAGTACTACGGCATACTAGTAGTACGCTGTACGTAGTAGTATTGGAGGCTACAAACAAACTGAGTATTTCCCCCAGCCATTCGCTTTTACGTCGAAGTAGGATGGTCAATAGGTACTGTATGACATAAGACAGTACTACTACCTATTTATACCTACATGTAACCAACATTAGGACTCAAACTTTCCGTCTGTTAACGTGGTTTATAGCAAGGGATACCTATGCAAGGTGTTTCACGCACCCATACATTTTGTGCGTCTACCGTATCTACTAAATAACCCCCTCTTTAAGAATCTCTTTCCCCTAGGCCCTAGTCCGAAAGGTCGTTGTTCGTCGGGCTGAACCGTCGCCGAGTTACCCATTGCCCGATTGCTTTTATCATGCTGCGACGGCTTGGCTTGGTCGTGGCGTCGGCCGGGGCGATGGCCCAAGCGCGGGTAGACTGGGTCCTGGCTCGCTCCAATCACCACCAACACCACAGCAGCAATTCAAACCAGTTGCTGCTGCAGGACGACACATATGCTATAGGGACTAACGGGGCTGACGATGACATCCGACCGGACGAGTACCCAGAGTGCGAGTGGCGTGTGCCAGGGTCTGACCGGAACGCCCTGGATATTGACATCACCAAGGACACGGTCAACGTCGACGGTCTGGACACTTGCTTTCCCAATGTGTTTGCCCACAAAGACAGTTTGTACTTTCCGTACCCTCGAAGTTCTTACCATTACGACTTGGAAGCGCCCCCCCCGTACGACTCGATCAAGCCAAACCCACACGTCCATGTCGACGTTTCTATCGACTTGAGCGACAACGCGAACGTGCTCCCTGCGGAAGCGAAGCCAACAATAGTCGATTTCGACTACAAAACGTTTGAATCGAATGGACCGACCATCTTGTACAACAAGCTGCCGCAAACGCCCGGCGTGTACCGCTTGGCCTTAACCGCATTTGACTTTGACCAAGCTGGTCATGGCTCTGTCCAGTCGCGCAAGTGTGCCACGTGCTTGTCCGTGACAGATACTTATCGCCCCACCAACACGAAACCGTCCGACTGCAGTGACAAGCCATCCACGGCGTACTCGGCTGCGGCGTTGGAACGCTACCAAAACCAAGTCAACGCATTGATTCAGTACCGTGTAGGTGCCACCAACAATGCGTGCAGCGACAACCGCTGCGACGAAGTGTTTGTCGAACGCACCGCGTTCTTTGAGACCCAGCGCACGTACCAGTTTGACAGCCAGTCGGCCGTGTTGGACCCCTTGGGCCATTGGCTTACATGCCTGTCTCAGCCTCTGTCCGACGCGGAGTGGGCCAAATTAACGACGAACCCCATCGACGAGAACGGAGACCTTGTTGTGGTTGGGGGGGATGGACCTCCCCCTTCTTTGTGTACCCGGACTTGTACCCACAGCGTCAGCTTGAGAGAATACTATACGCCATACACGTGCGACGTTGGCGTGACCTCCCCTCGCGTGTGCGAAGGCACAGTGAACTCGGGAATCGACTTGGAAAAGTGTGCGTTTTCGCAAACGTTGGCGCTGGACGGACCGACACTGGCCCCCGCCGCGACGGTGCAGTTGAAATTGCCCGCTTCGGGTTGGACCCACGGGGAGGTGAAGCTCATCCCCAACCCTACCGCTGTGTTTCCAGGTGCCAACTACAAGTTGCCGTCGGACAATTCCAAGGAACTGCACTTTGACGTGGCGTGCGAACGCACGACGGCATGGCCCCAGGATTACGACACGTTTTGCGCCAACAAGTTTCAGGTGAACGTGCACGACTTGTTCACGTTTGTAGGGGATCTGTCGACGGATGCGGCAGTCCAAGGTCTATTTGAGACGAAGTCGAACGAAATACTCGTGTTTTGGCGGGTCAAAAACACATTCGACAACAAGTGGCAGCGCATCGACGACTCGCTCGAATTGACATTTCCCCGTTTTGAGACGAGGTTGGTGTTTGAAGGGCACTCTGCGTGCGGCCGCGTCCAACAGGTCGAGTGGACGATCTTTGTGCACCGCACCGCGGCGTTGGTGACTGATGCGTGGTGGAGAAGTCTGTGGACGTGTGGGTCGTCCAAGAACGCGTGCACAGTGCCGCAGTCGGACTTTCGCGTGTGCAAGTTTCGCTTTGATCCGACGTCGGACACGTTCAAGGCGATGCTCGACGGTCGGATGCTGGTCGCTCCACCGTCCCCCCAACCACCTCCGCCCAACCCCCCCAAGCTTGGAACCATCACGTACAATGTGTACGGGAAAAACCCATCGTGTACGGGAAAACCCGACTCGTTTATGAGGTTGAACGAGGGCGTGTGCTACAAGTACGACGACGTGTGCGCAGTGTTGGACAAGTGCCAACAACTCAAGGGACAATATACTAGTGTATCTGTCCAATTGTATCGCAACACCAAAGTAGCCGTGGTATCACTTTTCAACGCCCATCGGTGCGTGGGAAAGGCGGCCAACACGATCCCCCGCAAGTGCAACACCTGTGCCACCAACGAAAGCGAGGGATGTTCGAGCGGAATCACCTGCGACTTTGGCCCTCCCCCGGCCCCCGACCTCCCCCCGCCGCCAAAACCCATTGAAGACGCGCTCGATGTCAAGATCCAGTGGCAGTTTGGAGGGTTCCACTGTACGTGGCAGTACGACACGACGGAATCCGTGGCGTCGTCGGATTGGCTGGACAACACGTCAGGCACAGAGGTCATCCAGCACAATGTGGCCCTCACGGCACTCCCGGGTGCCGCATGGACGAAACTCACACTCACGTGTACGCTGCCGTTTTCGACGGTTACACAAGGGATTGCAACAGCCCGAACAGTTACGAGATCATTTGGCATCGAGCGGTGCGACGAGCCGTGCTCTGCCGACACCCGCCGCCGCATCCAAGGCACATGTGCCCAGCTCGCATGGTTTCAAGACGCCCCAGCCAAGCGGCAGCCGGCGCCGTACCAGGCGTGCGCCGGCGTCACGGTGATCCCGGTGATTAGCGCCAAGACGTTTCCCAAGTACACGACGGCGCACGTGTTGGAAGACGAGTTGACGTGCTGCAATGGAAAGTCCCTCGAGTGCAAGTACGCATGTCGCCCGTTTCACAGCAACTTGGACCTCAAGCGCTGCTCTCCCCTTGGATGACCATGCATATGATGCATCTTGAGTGTTCATCAATACTACCCTAGTACTAAGTACTACCTAGTAGTACGTACTACCGGTTGGTTGTCCATTGTGTAGAACCTAGTTGTACCCGGTACACTATATTGATGGCGCTGGTTACGATACAGTAGTGTATGTAATGTTAACCCACTAGGATGGACGAGCGATTCATTGGCCAAAACTAGTGCATACAAATACTAAGTGAGGTCGGAATATGATCAAGAAAGGGTTGTTGAATCTGCTCTTTCTCGATGCTTTTCAAATTCTACAATACAGTAGGACTTTTTCGCCTCGATTTATCCATCAGATTTATGCTATCCGGATTCATAGTAATATCAAAATAATAATCCAAAGCAATATTTGGTATAGTAAAATGAAGTTTCATCACATAAAATTACCATTTTATTGAACTCAACGCGCAATTTCAACGCGGAAACCCCGAAACCCCGAAACCCCGAAACCCCGAAACCCCGATGCGACGGCGCAGTGAACTGTGCACATGTACGATAACCCCTGTCGATGCTTAATTGGACCTCTGAACACCACCGACTGTCACAGCCCTACGCCGAATGGCCATGTGTCCACCCTGCTGACGCCGTCGCCACAGCCCTCACCATCGCAGCGACAACCAAGTCGCCCCGATTGTGAGGGCGGTGATGGCGGCATCAGCTGGGTAAACGAATTAGTGAGCACCGCGTAGAATGTTTTATCAGAGTCCATGTCACAGTTAGCTCATGGTATGAGAATTGTACGCATGCTGTGATAATATAAGCTCAAGTGTGTTCCATCGTTTTAGTGACGAGTGAGATAATTTGCGGCGTCGAACTGCGGCATGCGCTTCGACATGATAGATTTCTACTGTAACGTTTGATTGAATGTGATGTAACAGTCGTCATGTGGGTTTCATTTGGTGCCGCACTCGTAGCAGCTACATGTAGTCAGAGTGCGGCGGCCTTTATGTGTGAATCGGAATAAATCTCATGGGTGGGGAAATTGAGATTTATCCCTGGGACTCCATTAAATCTCGCTGTTATCCGTACATTATCCGAATAAATCTCATTCGATAAATCCACCCGTGGGATTTATAATACTCTAAGTACTTCGAAGTACTTCGTACTAACTTTGAGCATCCCCACCCATGACGCTAAACCCAGAACTCTAAAAGCAGATCTAAAGTGGGACCGCGCTGCATGATTTAGCTCATTTCATCTTACGGGTATTTCACACCGGTTTTCAAACTGCGATTGAACTCTATTCGTGTGGATGTACGAGGGATGCCTCAACAACAAACTACAGGCCCTGGATCAAAGTACTTCAGGGCAAAACATGAGAACAAGTCAGTGGGCGAATCCACCATCCAAGCTGGTTAACTGTAAAACGCTAAAATCTGACTGAAAAATTAAAGTTTTAGAGTTTTAGCGTCACAGTGACGACGTTCTTATTGTAGGGGTCTGCTTGGATCCGGCACGGTCAATACAAATCGTGATATAAATGCATTATAATATGAATTTTGAGAAACTAAAACTACTGGCTTATATACGGCAACGCGCTCGTGATTTAGCACCAATCAGATTTATAAATGCTTTACATGCGTTGAACCCATGAAGAAAAAAACCATTTGAAGGCAGGGCCGCAAAACGTGAAATGAGTTCGAGTGGTTTTACTCTTTGACTCGATTTACTTTTGACCAATAGAATTGCTTTCCCTCCTTTGGAATAATAATATTTCTCGATGGACGATCTTGAGAAATATCGGACAGGAATGGACGATCCTGAGAAATAAATACCCTTTAAATAGTCCTACTACTTGACTAACAGGGAAAAATACCATCGGGATAAACATTACACTCCGCCTCGGTGAGTACATACATACATATACAGTACCGGTACTTAAATGCTAAATCCCCAGGGTTAACAGTGAATGCATCACCAGTGGTTAGGTATCGAATGAGTATCCCCTGACCACTTCACCCAGTACGAGGTGAAGTGGTCAGGGGATACAAAATCGCATACCATAACGACTCGGGCAAATATTTGCTTGACATTTGCTTCGGGCACGAACTTGATTGTATTTGGAACAGGGCATGTTCCAAGTAGATATTTTTAGCAAAATGAAAAATTGGTTCCAGTATAGTTTCCTACTTTTTTACCTCCTTTTCTGCGATTTTTTACTCAACTCACTATACCAAAAGTAGAAAAAGAGGTCCTTGACGTCTTTTTCTAAGTGTGAAAAAAATGAGGTAACAGTAAATCGATTTTGATTGGCTCATGCTATTTCTAAAAACTACTTGGAACTTCCCCACGCATTAAATGCGATTAGTTGTACATTAGGCCTTGTCCGGGTAGCGGCACGGCCTGCGGCCTACCTGCCGCTTTTCCCGACAAGAGGAATCGATTGGACATTTGTGAAGTGCACAATTGGGGCTCACTCCTCGCCAAGGCACCGGCTGCACAAAATTATACACACGACCTCCGCTACGCTGCGGTGCGGATGCTCTGTCGTCAACTGTATAGCTGATCGTTCTTCCTTGAAACAAGTTCCAAGAAAGTTAGTTTGACGGGTGTGTACAATACACACAAGTATGTCCGACATATACCGTTCGGACAAAATATGATCCCCTTAAGTCCAATACCAATGTCAAGTATATGTCCGACTGAAATTGTCGGCTGTCCGCAAAGTGATCATATTCATCCATAAGATAAACATCCATTACTGAGAAAAGCAACACTGGGACTGCTTTAATCGGGGAATTGTACTGAACCAAGGAGAACAGAAATATCTGCGAAGTTGTCTGGATGACAGATGAATTTTCGAAATATTATTTCATGTCCGATGGACATGTGAAGCGCAAGACTTTCACGTGTGAACACGAACCTCCATAAAACACCCGATACTCAAGAAAATTGTTGTATAATGTCTTGAACATTGGTGGATCCAAATATCTCGAGTATTTCGATTTTGGCAACTTTTCTTGGAAAAATGGCCATTTTGTGTCAGTTACTACGTAGTATCATGACATCGAGACCCGCCCTGAACATAAATTTAGGTTCGTAAGGAGCAAGTCTGTATAAATTGTCTCTTAACCCAATTAGCTTATGCTTTGTACCGGTATACTAGTAACTAAGTATTAATAAACATGGTAACGTTCACAAAACAAAAAGCATGTCTCAAGTGGTGCTTTCGCCAATCAAGGTATAATTCCCTCATTTACTGTAATACAGTTTCACTGTTGTTTTCTCAGTACTGTAAACACTGCAATTTGAGTGTTTCTATGGAACTTTGTATGCTCGGCCCACCTCACCTCTAACTAGGGGTTAAGTGCATTTCAGTGGTTAGTGATAGCTAACCACTAGCGATGCATTAACCCCGGGGATTTATCATCGGGTGTACTCACCGGGGGTAGGACGGAGTCCCAGATTACAGAGTTACTGTGAAGAAAAGGTATATCCGGATGTGATAATTCCCTCATTGAAACAGTATTTCGGGTCAAAACAACAGTGGAGCTGTTTTACAGTGTTAATGAGGGAATTATTTCCCATCAAGCCTCCCAAATTCAATCGAGCCTTGTCGGGACACTTGGCCGTTTATATTATTGGAGTTAATCCATTGGGGAAGTACATTGGGGAGGTACATTTCTTCGTTCGGTGAGTACACGATTGTAACGTTATTGATTTAAATTCACGTACCTACGAGCTTTAGCTACGTACTTACCCAACGGATTAACTCATATTATTGCCTGAGTTTTAGCCTTTACTACCTCTGATTGAAGATGATTGATAGGTTTCACTTTGTTGAGGCTTGAACAATTGTATCTCACTGTCAGTCAAAATAGGTTATTGCATTGACAATGGGTATACATGCCATGTAAAGAATTTCACTAGAAATCCAATTTTAATGATCAGAGAGTCGTGCACTTAAAAGCAACCTCGTCGTAGAATACAGCTTTCGTGTCTCTCACGACCGGGATTTCAATTCTGAAAAGTGCTGGATGAAGCCGAAAGGTTTGGCATTCTTCTGATTATTTAATCGGCTTGAATAGACTTCAGCTTGGCGTTGATTTACTTCAATTTCCACTCCAGTCAAGGCAAAATAGGACGGACGGTTTAAGTGATTCGATTGGCTATTCAAAACTTCAAGCAATTCCATTGGCCAATTTGAGTGCACATAAACTGGCCGTAACACTGTTACCTGTGTACGATTAATAGTACTATTGTATGTGTCTGTCAGAATCAGGCACGACATAAGTGGCTCGAAATACATGAGTTTTCATCCATTTTAAATGAAATTGGTCATTAAAAAAACTGCGAATCGATTCTAATAAGTTACCCATTCGAAGTGTCGTTAGCAGAGAATGTAATCTTGGTGCAAATCGGGTTCAAATATATACCAAATGAGAAATATTGCTCGAAAGTTATTAGGGTAAAATTAAACCGTTCTGATTACTATTAATACTCCGTAGTAGACAAAAGGTCTGTTTCCTTGTTCAAAGTACCATCTTAAGGAGTTTAACGTTTAGGTTTTATTTATATCCGTTATCTACATTGTATTGGTCGCGACCACAGACTTTTGGGCAGGCGACAGTTGCGCACAGGCAAGAGGATGAGCCTGGCATACAGGTAGAGTGAATGGCAATCGCTACCTCATGTGTCCGGTGTCGCATCGTCGGACCAGGACGGCTGTGCGCAACTGTCGCCTGCCCAAAAGTCTGTGGTCGGCCGCAAAACGTGAAATGAGTTCGAGTGGTTTTACTCTTTGACTCGATTTACTTTTGACCAATAGAATTGCTTTCTCTCCTTTGGAATAATAATATTTCTCGATGGACGATCTTGAGAAATATCGGACAGGGATGGACTATCCTGAGAAATACCTCTATTTAAATTGGGGAATTACTCCTATTTTCTCATGGGATATGAGCCTCTTGCAGACTTGCCAAAACGTATTAACGTTTGCCATCATTTTGACGCGGTGTCATCCAGTAGCAACCCTTGGTCCACCAAACAACGCACTCACAAACCTTCCTGATCAGAAGCGCCAATACACTTTGGTATATACAATAACACATTGCCATATCGCGGTGCACAGTAGTTCATTTGCATCTCTTCCCATCACGCAAGCCAACGAGCGTCACCTGTGGTTCTCACCATTTTGTCAAACTATGTCCATGGCCTGGTTCGCGTCGTCCGTAGCAGCCGTCCTCGCCATTGTCGTGCCACACAGCTCCGCCCAAGTTGCCGAGGACTTCTGTACATCGCTTCAGATGTGCGTCGCGTACGGCAAAGTCCCATGCGACCGCAACATCCAGCACTGCCCGCCTTGCATTTACATTGACACGAAGGGCCAGACGTTGTGCTATGACCAAATCACAGGCACGAAACTGTGTCCATTTCTGAACACGACCGCCGACTGCAGCGGCGGCGAGACGTCGTCGGTGCCACCCCTCCGCAACAAAACACCAAGCATCCACGGGGATTCGACTACTCTTACGCCACCTCGTCCACACATTACATCCAACTCGCAAACCACAGTCGTCCGGGAAGAAGAAGACCCTTCGTCCTGGAATGGTCTGAGCATTGGGCTCATGGTGGTTGTGGTGGTGCTGGCGTCCGCGCTTGCCGTCGCTGTGTTCAAGTACACGCAATACACCAAGTCAAGCGCCGCCCAGCATCATCATCGAACGCCGTCCATGCCCATACATGGCGTCAAGAATTCGTGCTCTTCGTGCTCCCCGCCCGACTACCAAGACCCAACTCCTTTCACGCTCTACCCACCAAGCCCGTCGCCCCAACTACACCTGTCGTCTACCATGACAACCACCATGATGACCACGCCACTGGTCGTTGGGTATTTCGACACCCTGAACAACACCAGCAGCATTGCCTCTAGTCGGTCCGTGTCGTTGTGTCACATCATGGAGTCGCCACGGGAAGACGACAACCAAACCCTTATCCGGCCATCGGGGGCGTTTTGATTGATATGAGTAGTACGAATTGTAGTAGTACTACTAGTAATACTAGTAGTAGGTAGATTAGGACGACACGACAAAGAGACGAGTGAGTCAGTTAACGCAGAATGTTTGACGACGTGCTCATCCGCCAGACAGGGGAGGAATCTTGCGAGTAGCCCCCCCCCAGGGTCATTGGCTCGCCGAGCACGGGTGTGTGCAGTCGGTTGATGGACGTAAGGTAGTCGTTGGTGTTGTTGCCAGGGTGTGGTCGCTGGTTCTGGTTTTGACTGTGAAACACGTTAGACCCAATGTGCACAATCTCGCGGTTGTTGTGGTAGTGGGGCCGTTTCGGCTCGCTGAATATGCCACGACGGCTGACGTTCCGGCTTCGTTTGATCCACATGACCAGCATGACGACGATCGCGGCGGCTAGAACGACCACAGTCACGACCAGGCCAACGTTGAGCGAGGACATGCTGCCGTGGGAGGCGGCGGCGGCGGCATCCATGTCGGGCGAGGCGGTGGTGTTGACGAAGTATGTCGATGCGGTTTTGTTCTTGGGGAAGGAATTACTAGTCTTGTTCACCAACACCAGGCTCGACGATGTATCGTTTGACGTGCCTGTGGGAGATCGAGTTCAGACAATGACATACAAGGTGGTGGTAGGGGTAATCACTGGCGGGGTGGACGGACAATCGTACGTACGTACTGCAATCTGCGGTGGTGTTGACAAACGGGCACAACACGGTGCCAGTGATGCGGGCGTAGCAAAGGGACCGTCCTTTGGCGTCAGTGTATATGCAGGGAGGGCACTCTTGTGAGGCGCGGTCGCATGATACTTTGCCAAACGCGAGGCAGGATGCCAACGATGTGCATATAGGATGGATAAGGGTGACGTTGGAGCTGTTTAGGTTGCTCATCGGCCGGTCGGTTGTGGGTGGAAATGACAGTGAGTAGAGAGGAGGTTAGACCAGCTGATCGGGCACGGAAACCATGTGTCTGATCGGTGTTGGATGAACGCACACTGATGCTGTCGGTCACAATAATACTAGAAACTTCAGTAGTAGAGTAGCACCCGTTATTAGAGACTGCGTAACCTCGGTTAGTTAACCCACTGTAGTTGAACTAGTTGTGTACGTATATGCGATGCTACAAACTGCCAAGTCGAAGTCTGGTAGTTAACCCATTGTGGGTGGGGGGAGTAAGTAGTCAGTTTAACGAGTTGTACATATGCGATGCTACTGTACAACCTGCCAAGTCGAAATCAATTTTGACCAAAGTGCGTTTTTTCATCACGAGAATCATCATGGTCAAGTACTACTAACTACCGGTAGTATGTTGGTTCAGTCTCTGGCCAATTTTGACATTGGACAAGGAACAAAATCGTCATCCCAACACCTTGTAGAAAGGCTATGCGCTTTTCCATAGTTTGTAGTCGCGTTGGCATTGCACAAGATTGTCACTGGTAGCCGACACCATCTTCACGCACTGCATAACTGTAAAGGTGTGGCGAATGAACGCTTTAGTGTTAGTGCAAAAGGAATAATTCCCTGTTTACCACAGTTTCATTTCACAGAAATCCCTTTGACAATGTCTATTACTAGTAATACAATAGTAACGTTAATATTAAGAGGGAATTATGCTATCCGGATACACTCTCTAGCCTTAAACCTGGGACCGCGAGTACGCATAATGCTAACGTTAGCTGTAATATCCCCGGGGTTAACTGCAACACCAGTCGCTAACCGCTGAGATGCATTTAACCCCAAGTAAGTGGTGAGCTGGTCAGGGAGCAAATAAACACGCGTGAGATGTAGAAAAGAAACAATACCACTGTTTTAATCGAGGAATTGTTCTGTAACGTTACTCAAAGGTAGTTCTGTACGTAGTACAGTATGTAGAAACCCGAAACTGTATGTATCCCTGTACGGTACTAATACATTATTATTGCCGCCTATCATTTCACATGTCATGGGCAAACAACACCAATGCTTCCAACGGACAATGACAGGTCTCGGTCGGCCTATATCGCGCATAGCTACTTTTTACTACGTAACGTTAGTACATAAATATCCACGGAACTACTACACCGTTGAAGCGAAGTTTCTACTCCGGCGTGTGTAGAGTTGTGTACTATGGTCTGGAAGTGTATCGCACCAGCCCACTGCAGTCGATGGTGATGTGGTCTCGAGCGCCACAGTTGCCGCAGCGCCAATTTCGCCTGGCCTTGGAGCCTGCTTGATGGGAGTGATGGCGGCTGGACACAATCCCGAGAATGTGGCCGTCGCCGTTCCATTCGTAAATGCCTTGGTGGCGCACGCCGTTGCGTACCGCCAAATTCTCGTCCTTGCAATCCATGATAAATGTTCAACTGGTTGGTTTTGCTTGTTTTCACACACGAAACATTTCTACGTCACTACCACTGTCCGAGAATAAGTGCCCGATCAGTGATTTTACCAATGGGAATACTAGTATTCTGAGGATATGATCCAATACTTCTATTGGAAATATATTCAAGTTTTTGCAAATGAGCAGACATGCACTACCGGTAGGTACAAACCAGAGTGATTTGAGTGCACCCGTTAAGTACTGTATTGTCGAGTGGGTATGTGGTGAATACTGTAACTCCTTTATGAGATCTGCATCATGCTGGGTCTTGAAGCGGTAGGGTTGCTTTGTCTATAGCTGACCTGCTTGCCGTGATGCTATGGTTGTGAGCGTGTTTTAACGATTTGTCCAGTCAATATTTTTGACTGGAAATTTATTTGGCTGAAATTCCCAGTGGATGCACCGAATTTTCTCACTGGAATATTCCCATTTGCACAATCTCTCGTTACAATGAAGTTGAAATACTCGTCTCCGAAATGTTCCTATTGTGCACGATTCGTGCTGACGGTGCCAACCCTGGGGTTCCTCCACCAAGATGCGCACATACTAATAGTGTAAAGTACTATTAGTACAAGTAGTAAGGACGTGTGTCTCCGAAACATAAAATCGTTCCTGTCCATACTTTTGCTCGTACCAAACAAGTTTGGCTATTGGAGGTAACGAACGTTACAATAGCCAAACGTGGCTTTGAGTTTTTGGAAGCACGTTTGAGATAAGATTTAGGGTTGTGGAACTCATCTGAAATGTGGCAAAAGTAAAACTTTCGGTGAAGAATTCAAGATGCGGAAATGAAATATTCACAACGAAGTAAGAGATTCAGAAAACGTTACGGATATTAACCGAACGAGACATCGTTATTTGTCCGGATAAACAAGTCCTTGTCCCGGATAACCATTTCAAGAGTCATGTTTCGACGAGTGATTGGCGCGACGTCGACGTTGGGGCGACGGACGTATGCGGCTGGACCCTCTGACGTGGCAGCACCACCGCTGCTGCCACCAGTGAAGCTGAATCTTGGAAACTTTGACATCATGGTCGCTGTACGTATAGCATCGTTCATGGTTTGATGAACAGGAATTGAAATGATATCCCAGGAGCTGCGAGCCGTGGCGCAACTGCCTCTGCGGTCGTCACCGTCGAAAAAGAAGACGGAGATGCCAGACACCCAGTTCCTCAAGGCCATCGGTCGACATGATTTAGTCCATGCCATTCGAAAGAAACACGGCGGGTTTGTGGCTGTGGCCGAACGGCTTGGGTGGCACATTGAGACCACCAATGCTCGGGAGTCGCATATTAAGTTGGCCACGCGGGAAAAGCGACGAACCCAACGACTGAAGGAGCTCCAGAAACATAAAGTGTTTTAGCATTCATATGCATAAATTGACGAATAATTGTGTGCATGTTAGTTACTGTGTGGTTGCCGTCAAATCAGCTCCAAATACAATGGCTACATGGTACTAGTAAGCATTGCTTACTAGTACCATCAAGTGCACTAACCATGTAACGTAGCCGTCATGTACAGTAAGTAATATGGTGCATTTCAACTAAAGACTACAAAAAAATGCCTTGTCTTTCGACAGCTATTCCAACTTTGTATAGATATTTTTTAGGAAAATAAGCCGTAATAACGATAGAACTGGTCAAGACCAACAGAAGTTACGGTTCAAAATTTCGATTGGTGAAAAATTGATCGAGTAATAGAATTTAAACCAACCAGCCTTTTTGTATGGAAATATATGGAGCCAGGCACATTTTGGCCGAAAAGGAGCATCAAGTATATCTTGGTCTTTGTATACAGCACTTATCCGTATGAACGTTTCGATATTGTATTCGGATTATTCAGGATGTTTAACCTATTTACCAGATAAAAAAACGAAAGTAAAATAATTTAACGTCAACATTACGGGGGTTTAACTGAAATAACCGAGGCGTTTAATAGTAAAACGTCTCCTCCTGAGGATGGCCGATCTGTAGTCTTTAGATGAAATGCACCATAAGTAACTTAATAGTATGTCAATAAAAAGTCGACAACGTTCCTGCTGTACTAGTATTCTGTAAGCTTACATGTTAGGCCTGTTCCAAGTAGATATTTTTAGCAAATGAATAAGTGGTTCCAAGTATTGTGCTTTTCATGTAGTTTGCCCGTTGTTTCACTGCGTTAAACAACCAGACGTTTAAAATAATATAAGCCCGATTCAAGACAAAAACAACGCTAAACCCAAGTTCCGCATTTCAGCAGAATAAGACAACCCTTACTTTATTTCAGTTGCTAACTACTCGAGTTGCAGCACCAGGCCAACTTACGCCGTACAACCACCAGTTCATCACGATGCATACCGAATTAGGATGTGAAATGGGAGTACTATACATCGTTAGTCGTAGTGCGCCGTTGCCTTCCCCACGTACAGTGCTAAGGTTAGAGCACATCAAGAGTTGTAGGTGTGGCATAGCTTTGAATCATTGGACAGAGCGACGACTAGCCCAACTATATCCGTAACGTTATAAATTAGTCGGAGTAGTTAACGTTTGTAGTGATCACGGTTGGGAGGTCCTGTATGTGGACATAGCTGCTTCAGTTTCATTGCGGCAAGCACCTTGACATGTTCACGTAACACAAGTTGTTTGCCAGAAATGACATTGGCTTATATAGTAGCAGCAGCCTATCAAATACATCTATTCTACCAACGGGTAACCATTCGTTATTGGTTAGTAATGAAAACGGCAGACAACTTGCTAGTAAAACTACCTTCAACCAACCAATCGTCGCATTCGATCACGTAACTTTAAACAACGCACCCAACCGTTATTCAAGTTACTTTAGACATTATTTAAGCCTGAGAAAATTTTAAACAATGAATTTAACCCTGGATTTGCCAAAAAAGGTGCAAAGCATAATATTAATATTACAGTTTTCTACTAGTACTTTTTTACCTCTTTTTCTGCGATTTTTACGCAACTCACTGTACCAAAAGTAGAAAAAGAGGTACTTGACGTTTTTTTCTAACTATAAATCGTGAAAAAAAGTGATAAATCGATTTTGATTGGCTCATGCTATTTCTGAAAACTACTTGGCAATAATAAAAAGTCCACAACATTCCTGCTGAAATTCGGATCGTCCGGATACTGGAAGTTGATCCAGGGCAACAACTTGTATGTTTGCGAAACAATCATCCGGATAATCGATTTTTCCATCGCTTCGATTGCAAGAACACTGACAAGATGCAATCCCCCGGCACAATTCCGTCCGTGGAAGCGCTGATGGCCGAGGACGACCAAGCGCAGCACACGGAAGGAACTGTGACAGAGAACGAACACGGGGATAATGGTGATGGCACATGGGTGAGCCCCGTGAACGAGCTAGACTCGGAGTTCTCGTCGCTGATCCTCGACCCCACGGCATCGTCGTCGTCGACTGAATCGCCATCCTCGATTGGTATCTCGCCCATGACGTTACACTGGCTGCAGCATACCCTTAACGCAACGTCTGGGTCGGGGACGTTTAGTGCTCTCACCGAGTTCGACATCGCCCTCTTGTCGCCATGTACGTACATGCATGCACCACTACCGTCAAACACGTCATGTAGACGTGCCTCCTCCCATGTCGTCGAATGCAGGCATGGTCAAAGACGAGTTCCGTGGGGAGGCGATTGATTGGAAGTCCTTCAACGAGAACAACTACGACGACCACCAGGCAGACACGTCCCCTGACCAGTGGAAGGACATTCCGCAGTTTCGACCGCCCGTAGCCGCGCCTGGCCCTCCACCCCCCACGGAGCAGCCTTCCCCGCAGTCGGAAGGACCCGTTCAGAAGCTGCTCACGTCCACGGTGTACAACATGTGGCCGCAGAACAGCGTCCCGTCAAGCGCTTCCCAACCTCAACCTCCCATGATACCACCAGCTTCTGCATACGATTCCAACAAGCGAAAGGCCATCATCTCGCCAGAATTTGTGCAGTATGAGAGCACTCCTGTCCCCCACGTCCAGCCGACGCGGCGGCCTTCGAAGAAAGTTCCTTCGTCGGTCGTCGTAGTTGCCGACACGAAGCCAGCTAGTGGGTTGTTGGCACCAATCACGGTACCCTACCATGGGGAAATTGGGAAATAATCCCAACGAATCGTAGGAATCTCCCGACTCGAAAGGCACTATCCGATGCAAATGCACGGGAAAATGCCGAAATGCCCGCTGTGCATGTGTCAAAGCGGGCCAATTGTGTGGCATCGAGTGCAAGTGTTCCCACTGCGCCAACCCATTCGTCCCCATGCATGCTGTACGTCGACATAAAACGATATATATATATTGTTTGTTTTGTCTGTATCGATTGAATATAGATTTATATATATATATATATTGTTTGTTTTGTCTGTATCCATTGAATATAGATTTATGTACAAATATATATATATTATATAAGAGTGGGAACCGTGTTGATCAGATATAATATGGCCTTGAGCATTATATATATATATATATGACCTTGAACGTTGTACGCCAACTCATTTGCCCCCATGATGCTGTACGTCAACATAACGATTTATATATATATATATATTGTTTGTTTTGTCTGTATCCATTGAATATAGATTTATGTACAAATATATATATATATAAGTGTGGGAACCGTGTTGATCAGATATAATATGGCCTGAGAGCATTATATATATATATGACCTTGAACGTTGTACGCGTGCTTCTGCACCCATTGGCATTGATCTTGGACTTTGTATGGTATAGTGGGGCATTGATATTTCGAAAATCATGACGGACAAGTGCCTGATGCAGAATTTCAGCCGCATCAAAGACATGGACGAAGTGCTGGTGTCGCTGGTAGATTTGGAATGCCCATGCGGTGCACCTACGGTAGGTGTAACTTCCGTGCTCTATACTAGTAGTAG
>NW_009798389.1:21115-25440 GCF_000520075.1 Aphanomyces astaci
GTTGGCACCAATCACGGTACCCTACCATGGGGAAATTGGGAAATAATCCCAACGAATCGTAGGAATCTCCCGACTCGAAAGGCACTATCCGATGCAAATGCACGGGAAAATGCCGAAATGCCCGCTGTGCATGTGTCAAAGCGGGCCAATTGTGTGGCATCGAGTGCAAGTGTTCCCACTGCGCCAACCCATTCGTCCCCATGCATGCTGTACGTCGACATAAAACGATATATATATATTGTTTGTTTTGTCTGTATCGATTGAATATAGATTTATATATATATATATATTGTTTGTTTTGTCTGTATCCATTGAATATAGATTTATGTACAAATATATATATATATAAGTGTGGGAACCGTGTTGATCAGATATAATATGGCCTGAGAGCATTATATATATATATGACCTTGAACGTTGTACGCGTGCTCCTGCACCCATTGGCATTGATCTTGGACTTTGTATGGTATAGTGGGGCATTGATATTTCGAAAATCATGACGGACAAGTGCCTGATGCAGAATTTCAGCCGCATCAAAGACATGGACGAAGTGCTGGTGTCGCTGGTAGATTTGGAATGCCCATGCGGTGCACCTACGGTAGGTGTAACTTCCGTGCTCTATACTAGTAGTAGTGTATGGGTGCATTGCACCTACATATTTAGTGAAATGACTTGCACCTACATATTTGGCGAAGTGACATTATAGAGTCATTTCGCCAAATATGTAGCATTCAAGTCCATTTGATCTCATTGAAGCTTGTACAAACTATTTTGGACAAATATGAATATATATATATATATATATATATATATATATATATATATATATATGGATTTGAGGGACGAATATTTTATTTTTTTCTTCTAAATGATATCCTGTTGAGTTCTTTCATCCAAGACATTCTCCAGTTTCGAAGACTCGATGTTTGACAATACATACATACACCCATACAAAAGTCCAGTGGATAATATTATGTACAATACATACATACACCCATACAAAACTCCAGTGGATAATATTTTGTACAATACATACATACATACACCCATACAAAACTCCAGTGGATAATATGATGTACATGTCGACATAGGTACAAGTTCCAGTGTACACGACACTGCTGCACCCAACCAAAACCAACAATATCCACCACGACGACTCGGTCTATTTGTTTCCGATTTCGTGTTTGAAATGCCCAAATATATTTCATTATTCGTGGTGCACGGGCAAATTGTGGTGGAATAAACAACCGCGCAAGCATTGCGAGATTTGCAAACGGTGTGGCAGCCACCGAAACCAGCATTGCCCGGGTGGGTATATATTTTAAATATATTTTAAATGGATTTTAAATTCAAAACCACCCTAACCATACGATAGATTGCGGGCACTGCTACTTTGCCGGCGTAGCAAACAGCTTTGCTTGTCCTTGTAAACAAACCCCAGCAAGCGGAGGTGGGCTGCCGGCGGTACGATGTGTTATTGGATATAGTAATATTTTTTTAAAAATTAATATTTTGTAATAATTTTTTTTACCACTATCTATAGACCCTGCTTTAAAATACTTTATTTTAGGTTCTATAGCTATATTCAAGAGTGTTTGTATATCGTTGCAGGAATATATATATATATTATTATAAATTCCACGTTGGTTTCGAATATATTTATTTAAAATATTATTTGTTTGAAAAAATTCAAAGGTTTTGGTAGCCACAAATTAGAGTGTTTTGTACTGGCTTAATGTCCAGTGTCTCACGAATGAATGATTATATATACAAATTCGACGTTGAAGCAGAAATTCGAGGGTTTTGATTGGTCCGTTGATTCTGTGTTTTGATTGGTGGACAAACTGCCTACTATTCATCCTATCATTTGTTTACTGTAGTAGTGTTCATAACTGTTTGACACTTAGGTCCTGGGCGACGCGCCGTCAGACTTACGCAAGCCATCGCAGCACGAGCAGCAGCAACACCTGTCTCCTCCCGCCACCAGTCCATTGTTCCACGAAGAAAGCGACAAAGATAAGACCGAGCAGTGCCCCGTCCAATAAGACCGACCTTATTAAAACTGGCATAAGACCCAGCTTAAAACACAAACCACAAGACTAGAGCAAGAAACCCGACTGGCAGCGTTGAGCAGACTGGGGGTGCACACGGCCAAAGCCTCCAACTTATCCGCTGTGAACGCGTTATCTCGGAATGGCGAGCCTGGAAACGGGGCGCGGTAGTATTGGAGCACGCCGGCCTAGGAGCGTGCCACGTATTAGGCTTGAATAAAGTATGATGGCATCATCTACCATGTTGGCACTGGTGCTGATTTCGGCAGTGTACCCGTCAACGTATTGCGGTTGCCCACAGCGCCACAAGTCTTTGGGTTGCTACAGATACTACGATTCAAATCATGCGATACTTTCTGTATGGACTCGATCGATCCATGGCTAGTATTACTACTACTACTACTACTAGTACTAGCTAGTACTTGTAGTCGTACCATGCACGCTTTGAAGAAGTTTTCGCACACGCTGCGACAGAGTACCAAACTTCGACCGGCGTCGTCGCATCGGGGAAAGTTAAGCCAGCACATGTAGTTCCGAAAGGCGTCCTGACAGTCCTTGTTCTCGGTGTACCGCGGAACGATCTCGCCAAGACCCCCCCACTCGTCCACACCTGGACGACGACATGAGAATGAACATGAGAGGAACGGAATGTGGACCTGCGCTCTGCATCGCCACGTCAGCTTCATACAACTGCCGCTGGACAACGATCTTCTTGAACATCTGCGCGAGGAACAGATCCTTGGACTTGACGCTGTGGTTGTACCATAACGTTTGTGCGCGAGGCACGCACGTTGTGTATGGAAGGATGGGGCCGCAGAACGGCATGTACTGTAGGAAGTCAGATTGTTCCTTGCATTCCCCTGTGTCCGATCCGAAGATGCGGCAGCACCACGCGATCTGTGCTGTGGACATCCAGAGAAGCATCATGGACTTCATGATGATCCACATCGAAACGTCGCAATTCTAAAATCCAAATGTACAAAATGGTGAATATTTACGAAATTTTATCAAATTTATGCTCAATATGACCAATATTATCATTTTGATTGGTCATTAATCCACCAATCAAGTTGCCCACTTCTGATTTTTGAAAGCAGCAACAACATGAGGAACGAGCTGGCAACCTGGACGGCGCAATTGGCGGCGGCGCGAGAAGCTCTAAGCATCAGAGGACTCTCGCATGCTGCTTCCTTCGCATGCGAGCTGTATGCGTCCTTGCCCTTGTCTGTGCGGGAGAATGCGTCGTCGGTGCAGGTTCCATCAAGTCCTCGATCGATGCCCGTGTTCGACCTTTCTTGTAGGTGGATCATTCCGCGGCCCCGTCCGATGGACTGCTGTTGCTGGCGAAATCGTACATGGACTTGCAAGAATACGCTCGTGCGAGTCATGTTCTAGGTCAGAAGCAGGGGGCGCTGACCGACGTTGAATTCTTTGTCTTGCATTACGCTCGGTACCTCGTACGCACACATCCCGACAACTCTTTCTCGTTCGTCGCGTCAAAAACCATGTATATATGTATATGTGTATGCCCTCTAGGCAGGCGAACGACGCAAGGAACAGCTGAGCATGGAGATGAAGACGCACTCTGGTTGGATCATCTTGACCTTTGCAGCGAGCTTCCTCTTCACATATCATATACCATCGCATGTAGGAGCATCCCAGAAACAGACGACGTCGAATCCACACTTAAAGGACTTGCTTCGAGATTTGGCCGACGCCGATGCCAGCCCCAACCAACTCGATGCGTTTGGGTTGTACCTGTATGCTGTAGTGCTCAAACAAGCTGGATTTGAACACACGTACGTACGAGTGACTGCGTGGCACATTCAAAATGGACGTTATGTCCATGCGTCGTCGCGTGTATTTCGATCCATTTGTTTGAGAACCCACGTATATATATATATCTGTAGCACCGTCCACGCGCTGTACGTCCAGCTATTGCAGCGTTCATTGGCCTTGTTCCCGTGGAATTGGTCGGCATGGATGGAATTAGCGGCGACATCGAACGATGGCTCCTCGACGAATCATCAGGGGGTACGTCGTTTATATTGTGAATGTGTTTGTTTACATTTAAAACCTATTTCAAACACATTTAAAATACAACCACGGGAGAGAACCATGTGTGTTTGGCGTTTGTTTTCGTGGGTATAAACACGTTGTATTTGGTTTGTATATGGATCAGGTTAGAATAATATATATATATATATATTTGTATGTATATACATATATATATAAATATTTATGTATATTTGTATGTGTATATATATAAATATT
>NW_009798389.1:25752-31450 GCF_000520075.1 Aphanomyces astaci
GTATATATATATATATATATATAAATATTTATATCATGGACTTGGTAGGAAATGAATCACAACGAGAAGGCGTGCCCGTGGATGTCGCATCTATTTCAAGCCCACGTGTTGTTGTTACACTGTCACATTCCCCAGGCCATCGACGTATGATTGGCTGCACCGTATCGCATATGCGATGTCGTTCAAGGCCAGGAGATATATTAATTGTTTGATGTATAGATCTTGGAGCAAATCCAACCCACGTTTCCCACAAGCTCCTACATCGTGTCACAACTCGCGCGGGCGCATTACGAGCTGCGAGGTATTCATAATTCTATATATATTTATATTTGTACGAACTCGGTAAATATATATATATTTGTACGAACTTGGTATGTATTTTTTATATATTAAACCCACTCGGTTTATATGTACAGTACTTCGAAATACTTATATTTGTACGAACTTGGTATATTCAGTACACACATGGATGTTTACCCAACATTTGGTTGACTTCTGTTCTGAATCGCCAAATCTATCGATACTGAATTTTGTATGTAAAAAGGGGTCCTGTGGTGATTGGTATCACACTAATTAGATATAGATGATGGTTTCCTGCAATCTGATTGGCTAAATATATCCTTTTGCGCCGATGATTCTTGTGTACATTCACTATTCATTGTGTCGATTCATTATTCTCCATCTCACTCCAGTTTAGAATAATCACAACAATATATATATATATATATATAAATATATATTTTGGTTTCATATGGCGTGGATAGATTTCGACGGCGCCCACCGGTTGAATAATCACAACAATATATATATTTGGTTTCATATGGCGTGGATAGATTTCGATGGCGCCCACCGGTTGTTTGAGCAACTGTCGACGTCGGACCCGTATCGCATGGACTTAATGGATTTATACTCGGATGTGCTGTACGTGAAAGAGGAAAAGACGGCGCTCAGTGAGCTCGCGCATCACGTGCATACTGTGGACAAGTACAGACCCGAATCCAATTGCGTGATTGGCAATTACTACGCCCTCAAGGGCCAGCACGAACGCGCGATCGCGTATTTCAACCGCGCGATCACGCTGGACGGGACATGTGTTGCTGCATGGACGCTGATTGGGTATATATATATATATATAGTGAATATTCGCTTGAAACGTGCAAAATTCGCGTGGTTGTTTGTCTAATCCAGAGATTGAATCACGCTGGAGTGTTGTGATTGGTTGAATATACTTGTGTTTTCAGTAAGAGCAATCCACTCAAAATTGGATTAGCCAATAGTGTCGATTCGTGATTTGACGGGGTCTGGAAAATTGTACCGAATCCACAATATAAATACTTCTCTTTTTATGGATCAGCCGACCTTGATCTTGGGAGATCCGTTCATGTATATATATACATATATTGTATGTGTATGTTGTATACTCTACATTTCCTCATGCGGGTAGTTTTTGAATGACCCGAACCATCGCTCGCCGAGCACTGACCTGCGAAAGTGAATACAAAACTATATTGTGCTTTCGAGTGAAATTTCGTGTTGTGGCATGGTTTCTCGTTGGAATTTAAATCGATTTGATTGGCTACTTCAGAAGAGCTCAACATTATTAGCCAATCAAAACATTCAACCAATCAGATCGATTGTGGATCGGTTTGGTAGGTGCGATTCGATTGCACCCCCTCCCCAAATTTGTACTATCAAATCGACAATATTTAAGAGGTATTTCTGTGTGCCAATAGTCTGTGTTTGTACTGAATGAAAACGCCACGTGTATTTCTGCGTATATCCTACAGTGGTTTGGCTCGAAATGTCTTGTATATGTAAAAACACAGTGACGATGCCCATCACACTAATTGAAGTCCGCCACGAATTCCATGTTTTTGATTGGGTGAACGGATGACTTCCTGCAATTTGATTGGCTCATTTCTTGTGCACATGTGGTTGGATGTCGATAGCTCCAGCTTTGGAATAATCTCGACATAATATCGTTTTGAATGTGTGGATCATTATGACCATAGACACGAGTACATTCAATTGAAAAATACCAACGCTGCAATCGAAGTATACCGGCGGGCCCTCGAATTAGCCCCCACCGACTACCGTGCTTGGTACGTTATACTCCTAAACATAACAAATATATATATATATATTTATATATTTGTTTCATATATATATATCTTTATATGTTTGTTTCATATATATATATATATATATTGTGAATTCGCTGTACACGACCAAATGTATATCGCGTGGTGTTCTATTCACTATTGAATCACGATGGAAAATTCTCATTGGGTGAATCTTCTACTTGTCCTTTCTGAAAGAGCCAATTCGATCCGATCATCCAAAATAAAGTAGCCAATAGATAGCGTCGAAGCTTCGAGAGTCAACGATTCGGCGGAAACAGTCGTGAATCCACAATAAATACATCTATATCTATATATATTGATAACAATATCCATATATATATATTTGGAGAACTCAAAACGACCGATATACTTACTGCCTTGTGTTGTTTGTATGTTGTTGCTACGATGGTCGTGTGTATTTATTTGTTTATGTAGGTATGGATTGGGTCAAGCATACGAACTGCTCGAGTTGTTCCACTACAGTGTGCATTATTACCAGAAAGCCACGGGCATCCGGCCATATGATGCTCGGATGTGGGTGGCGCTGGGCGGGTCGTTGGAAAAGCTGGGTCAGCATAGTCAAGCTAAATCGAGCTATTTACGAGCAGTGACCAACAACGATGCTGAAGGAATTGCTGTGTTTCGACTGGCCAAACTGTACGAGCTAGTGGAAAAAGATATGGACAAGGCCGCCGAGTATTATCGATTGCACTGGCAACGGGACCGAGCGACGGTATATATATTTATATATATGGGTGTTTGGTGTATATATATATACATGGAGAACATAGATAAAGTATATGAGGCGACAAACACATATCATATTCTTCAAAGTATATAGTCTGAAATGTTGGAATGTACAATGCGATTATCACCATTTACACAACTTTATAACATTAATAGATTGGATGAAATAATAAATTGAATTGACTGATAATTCAATGATTGATGCAGGGACATAATTCGTCGGCAGAGGCGGTCGCGGGCATGCTTTTCTTGGGAAATTACTGCATGCTGCAAGGCAACCTGCCCGAAGCCATGGAGTGGTGCTACAGACTGCTCGAGCGCGACGGACCGGTTTGTGAATATTCTTCTTGTTTTATTTCTAAAAAGTATATATTAATTTTTATGATTATATATATATATATGTAGGAAAAAGAAGAGGCCAAAGCAATGTTGCACGCCATACGACGGATGGAGTTGTTCGCGCCTCCGTCGTCAGACACCACATTGTCTCCTTAACGATAAAAATATACAAGGGGAAAATAAGCATGAACGATATATGCAAGCATTTTGGGCCATCATTGTGTTTATATTCTAAACTGGAGAATGAACCAACATATCCAAATAATGTACACACGAATCGGCAGATGGATTTAGCCAATCAGATTGCAGAAAACCACCATCATCAACACCTAATTCGTGTGTGACTTCAAATTAGTGTGATTCCAATCACCACTGGGCAATTTTTGACATACAAAACTCAGTACAATGAATTGATCGATAGATTTGTCGAGTCAGCACACATGCCCGAATTTTGGGTCAAAGAATACTCCACTGCAGTAAGTTACTACTTTGAGTACTACGTAGTAGTAGGTCGTAGTATGTACCAGTATTGTGGAAGTCAGAATACCGGTAACGTTACTACCGGTTATGTAGTACATACAGTAGTTGATATGCATCAATGTCCAATGCGGGAATCGTGTGGTGGTTAAGAATATAGTATGATTAAAAGCCCAAGAGATTGTCAGGCGACGTGGTTGGCACAGCAGCAAGCGATGAACTCGTGGCTGGGGCTGCACTATTTCCTCCGAGTTGCTTTTTAATCGATACGGACGTGCCTCCGGACGTGGAGACGGCGGTGGAATTGATGGCTAAAGAGGCGCGTTGAGACTCCTGGGTCTGGCGCTTGCCGCCTCGGAGGCGGTCGGCCAGCGCGGAGTTTTTGGGGGTCGTCGACGACGACGAGATGTGGCCAGTAGACGGCGCTACGTCACCAAAGATCGACAGGTTGGCCGTTGGCGTAGCATTTGATTGGCTGCCAAAGGACGTGGGCGTTGACGCCGGGGTGGCCCCGCCACTGAATGGGTCGTACGAAGCGTTGGATGGTGGTGGCTTGGTGTCCAAGTTCAAGTTACCGCTGTTGGTACGCGACGACGGCTTGTTAGTAAAGCAACTGAACGGGTCTGCTCCATTTCCACTGGCACCAGCCACGATATCTGGCTTCTTTTGCAACAGGTTCTTGATGCTGTCGTACATGATTGGAGGTGGAACTTGCTGCTGTTGTTGTTGTTGTGGCTGGTTCACATACATGCCTGGGATGGAAGGAGGCGCCACAGGGGCTCCATAGTTATTGATGGAGCCACCCATACCAAGACCGAGACCTCCCATGTTCATTTGGAGCTGTTGTTGTTGTGGTGGTGGAGGCATACCATAAACCTGCTGCTGCTGTTGTTGTGGTGGAGGCATACCATAAACCTGCTGCTGCTGTTGTTGTGGTGGAGGCATACCATAAGCCTGCTGCTGCTGTTGTTGTGGCTGCTGACTGTAGGTTTGCGGCTGTGGCTGAACGGGATATGGGTACGCTGGTGTCTTGGACGTCGACGACTTGCCGCCAAGGGGATCAAGGTTCGCAAAGGCATCCATAGCTTGTGCTTGCTTTGTCGAGGGAGAATTCAACACTGACCAGCACAGATGACACCCATCCTGACTTCCAACGATGGATATCTCCCGTGCAACCGCAATTCGGGTAATGCTATAAATAGATATTCCGGATACAGTTGTAAATCAACAGTGTAGGTTAACCTATCCGGATAACCAATTTTTCCGGAGTTTTCATGGCTGGTAGACTAATGTGAATGCGAATGACGCAAACCAATGGCGAAGGCCACTAGAAAGTATATACTTCTGTACTACTAGTACGTAGTATTTCCCTTGTACCAGTAATTCAATTAACTGCAAAGAACTCGCGACACATACTGTTAGTAGCTATATACGTAGTTCTAACTAATACTAGTATGTAGCTGTGGTTCACTCTGTGTAAACGTTAACTATCGCTCTATGTTAATACTAGTACGTTACGTTAGTACTACGTAGTATGCTCAAGGATGGTTGGATTAACAGTGAGTACTTTAACTTCGTAGATGAAGCCAATGAAGGACCAGAGACACTCGTGGGTTTAAAGACGACAAACGAACATTCGATTGTCGTTCACATCGTCATGTTAAATATAAATCTTGACGTGTCACAGCACCTAGACCTTCAAACAAGTACTCCCGGAGTATTTGGCTTGACATGCAAATCGGTCGATTTGGACTCCACGAGCAACCTCTTTTCCACGAGATAGGCCAACGCGGTCTCTTTGCGACATTAGAGACATTTAGCAAACCTGTAATTTGATCAAATTCCCGAAATTAACTACGTTCGAATTCACTTCGGGAATTTGATTCGGATATTTGAAGTTACACCTTTAGCAATCACGGAATTTGCAATTTCGATGCCAAAACCATTTCTAACAAATTAAACCCCGTTCATTGGCTTCGTAAGAGTAAGAGTTGACGATTAACCAGTCGTAA
>NW_009798389.1:32180-66726 GCF_000520075.1 Aphanomyces astaci
TACATTTTGATGTATTTTGATTGGCTTAGACATTTCGGTAATTTGACGCTCAAATATACGGAATGGTCATGC
Organism: Aphanomyces astaci; assembly: GCF_000520075.1. Lineage (NCBI taxonomy): Eukaryota > Oomycota > Saprolegniomycetes > Saprolegniales > Verrucalvaceae > Aphanomyces > Aphanomyces astaci. Next base: position 32,253 of record NW_009798389.1, read on the forward strand.
GATTTCGTATATTTGAGCCAAATTCCGAGCGGAATTTGGCCTTCACGAAGTTCGTAGCTGTGAGTAACCCGAAGTTTGATTTCGGTAATTTCAAATTACGGGTTTGCTAAATGTCTCTATTGTTTGACGTAGTCTGCTTGGATGCAAATGCGACCGATGTCCTCCATGCTGTAACTTGTCGTCGTAGCATCACCACGCAACGAACGGGCTCCATGCACAGAGCGCGTCGCTTCTTGCCGTGTGTTGCAACCACTTCGTCGTGGTCGAGAATGGGAACGCTGGAAATGCAGATGGGGGGACCCTCGAGACCGACGGAGGGGCCGACGTGGGGCACGGTGGTGGGGTTGTGTGCGATGTGAAACTCCGCCACAGTTTTGGTGGTTGCAAACGATACGTGTTTCTTGGTCATGGTTGTGTGATTGAATAGTGTGCAAATTGAAAACTAAGCCACATGATTGTTAACTAGTAACAACCGAAAGTGGACGGTAGTTGATTGGGATGCCATAGAACAGGCGTGAAATTTTTGGCGAAAGGAGATATATTTCGCCAAATATTGGTAAACAACGTTAAATAAAACTCGTTTTTAATCCCGTAGAGTACGTGTATAAGGAGCACGAATTTACGTTGTCAAGCGTCATGGTAATTTACAGCACTCCACATATACCTGTAGTATGCGTTATACTGCGCCTCTCAACCCTCGTTCGACCTTCCAACATGTTCAAGTAGAAACGTACAGATAGTTGGTGCTCGTCAAAATTTGAAACACTCTAAAGCGCTTTTTTGGCCTGTGTTGCTTGGGTTTATGTGATCACCATACTGGGAGCGCAAGAAACTACGTCGAAATAGTCTCGCTGTGACAGTCGGCCCTGTGTCGAAGGCTACAGCCATGAGGCACGCGACGTAGCTTTTCAGGGTACCCTTTATATTGATTGGCCTGGTGGTAGCCATTGCCAACGATCACAAACTTCTGATTTGTCACACTCGCCACGCAATTGGTAGTACTTCAAATATCGTGTCTGCGAGAAAGTCTGGATATCCCGTCACTTTGGTGCCACAAAACCACAGCACAACATCGGAAGTAGGCCCCCCTTTGCCCATTCTGATCCCCTAAGAGGAACATTTCATACTTGAGATGAAAGGCCAAATAGCAACACAATTGCAATAGGAGCGCCGATGTTCCCACGCCGCGGAGGGGAATCAAAACGTTGGTCTTGTTCAAATGGTTTTGTCCGATGTGGTAGTAGTCGTACAGGATACTCCACATCATCGTCATTTTTTGCGCACAAACAACGAGGATGCGAACATAGTGTTGGAAGGTACCAGAAAGCTCTGTGGTGCACAGGACTGTGCCTTCTGCCGTGCTTACGAGGTCGACCGCTGCGTTTGGAGGCAAGATAAACACTTCCGTTTCAATCGAATGCAATGTCTTGGCTTTCTTGGACAAAGTAATTCATCCTATGATACTACGTCGGACGGGTACAACCACCAGCACTTGGATATGTCCCCCCTTCTGTCGTAACGTTAACGTTACGTTGGGGAACTGACATCGCCAATATCACACGAGGAGATTAATATTGGTTTCTTGCTGAGGACCCCTTGCACCACATCGATCGTCTCGCCCGATTTCAAGGCTTTGACATCACTTCTCGCTTCTAGTGCGGGATGTTTCCATCGTTGTACCCTTTCAGCCTTGTCAATCTCAATTGCCAAAGAAGTCGGTGCCGTTGTTCACCAACCAGCATGCCCCCCAGTCGCACCAGGTTTCTGTGTCGTCCGAATTCGGAACTGAGCCACAACTGTCGTGAACAGTGCTATTCGATACAATTTCTGCTTCACAGAGCAATAATGAGCAATAATGAATTCCCAACTACTGTAGTACGTCGTAGTACAACTAACGTAAATGGCCAGTTTATGGTGCACGGGACAGTTTAAGGTGCACTCAAATTGGCGAATATAATAGCTTGAGTTTTGGAATAGCCAATCGAATCACTAGAAAAATGAAATCACCAAAACATAAGCAAAACCCGGCTTAAACCATGCACCATAAAGCATAAACCGCCCCTCCTATTTTGCCTTGACGTGAGTGGAAAGCTGAAGTCTATGCAAGCCGATCAGAATAATGCCCAACCTTCCGGCTTCAGAATTGAAATCTCGGTCCTGAGAGACGAGTAAGCTGCATTCTACGACGAGATCTCTGTCAAGTGCACCAAAATTGACGAACTACATTTAACGTGCATGCATTATTATTGATGAACTGTACGGTACGGCACACGTACTTTAACGTTCGGCACTATAAAACACAGGGCAAGAACGAATTCCGAACAACTACTATACGTATACTGTACAGTCCTGTACAACTGGCAGCTGGACTGAACAGTAAGGGGTATCTTTATCGGAGCTTGCCCATCTCAGCTCCAAGCTGTTAACTTCCTGTGAATCGGCCCTAATAAATGATCTATTGATACTAGTACTACGATTAATTATACTTCGTAGTATTATTCTACGTACTACTATTAATATAAATTATACTTCGTACTTCGAAGTAGTAGTACTGTACGTAGTAATAAATGAACTATTGATACTAGTACTACTATTATTAATAATTATACTTCTAGTACTACTATTATTAATAATTATACTTCTTAGTACGTATGTAGTAATAACTTCTACCGGAACGTAGCACACTGTAGTATGTACTCCGAGTAGTTAACCATTTTGAAGCAGTTGCTTTGTGGCTTCACGCTACATATACAAGCCACAAAATGTTGTCGAGTCAATTGAGCCAGCAAAACCAAACGAACGTTATCAACAAAGTGAATTGTGCAATTTCGTTTCCGACATCCTTATTTCAACACACAAAGGTAGGTAGTTTGCGTTAACGGCCATTTTGATTATTCCCTCACAGCTCCGTGCCACTTGACATTTCGTCTTGGGTTGTGAGGGAATCCATGGCGCCGAAAAAGTCCCAAAAGTCGTCGTCGAGCAACTTTAACGAATCCACGTCCGCCAGCACGCCACCTACCAAAAAACGCGATTAAGTAATACTAAACTACTAGTAGTAGTAGTACTACTACTACTAGCGACATTCGTTAGTTTGGTGACTGACCATGGTGGCACATGATGGAGTTGTCGACGACGTAATCGACGTGGTCGTTGTGACGCACCGCCAAATGGCCACAGCCGGGGCCGTGGGGCTGCGGGGCCGACCTACATGCAGAAACCTTTGTGAGCATTCATCATCTCCAGGTCAACGTGTCCGGACGTGCGTACCCTGGGAGAATGCGCCGCGTGGGCGCGACTGAGAGCGACTTGACGCCTTGCAGACACACGAGCTGATTGTTTACGATAAAGTCCAAGTGGTTTCCATGTTCGATGCTCAAGTGTCCGCACCCGCGGCCGTGCGCAGCGTGGGTTGCGAGGTCCCCAGGACATGGGAAGGTTGCTTCCCGCGGCTGCAGCGGTCGCTTGGACGCGGTGGGATGGCTCGCGCAGTGCGTCATTTCGTGCTTTTTCAAGTCCACGCGGCGGGTGTACTGTTTGTCGCACATGGGGAACGGACACGCGAACCGCTTCTCCCCTCGATGCGTGCGTTCGTGGCTGCGCAGGTCCGAGATGCGCGCAAACTGCTTGCCGCATTCTTCGCACGGATACGGCTTCTCGCCTGTGTGGACGCGCATGTGGACCTGCATGTCAGCCTTTCGCGCAAACGACTTGGGACAGTGCTCGCACTGGAACGGCTTCAACCCGACATGCGCCGTGATTTGGTGGCGCTTGAGGTTACCCTTGAACCGAAACGTCTGGGCGCAGATATCGCACACAAACTTATCCACCGCATGCTCCGCCGAGGAGCTGCCGCCTTCGTCGCGCACGGGAATGCTCATGACAAGGAATGGTTGCCGCTGCTTGTCTGACTGCCGCTGACCTCTTCGAGACAAGGCTCACACACTCGTCCACGATTGGTGCATTTGCCCGCCGTCGGAAAACGATGCGCCTTACAAACACCAAGTCAAGGATGGGGTGCCGAAATCATAGAGCCTAATTGAAGGGCCAAAAATGCCTAATTGGGTCATTGGAGGCTCGCATCCAGAAAGGACATGGACACTACTACTACTAGTACTATTAATAGTATGGTGCAAGTGTACTATTGATACATGTACAGTATTATACATGTAGTAGACGTGCATCCAGTTGGAAGTTATAGTAGTACTACTGTCGTACTACTAGAATACTGGTAGTGGTCAACTGGGATATATGAGGAGGTTTTACTATAGAACGCTTTTGTATTGTGAGTTAAACCTAAACAATGACCACGTTAAACCTCTATTTGTGCGTTTTATTTCTGTGTGGTCCGAAATTCGTCCCGAATCAACGGTACGTAGTACAGTACTAGTACTTCGAAGTACTACTTACTGTCACGGATACTATAGTATTGACAGAATTACACATGTACTACTTATTCGAAGTACTACTATACTAGCAGCTCCAGATGGGCTGAAATACAGTATATACAGACTATATACAGTGTAGTATTGTACCTGTATCCTTGGTCTGTAAGAGCCACTTCAAAACTGGATTAACCTATATCGTAAAAGTCCAATTTAGGAACACTTTTTCCAATATACTGCCGTGGAAGGCATGTAACTTGACTACAGGGAATGACGTACGTAGGTATCGGATTATAATTCTATAATATGGTGCATGAAGCCAACATCCACGTCTATTCGGGAGTTATGAACGAGATATGTTTTCTGTTATAATTCATTATCATTCACACCGCTTTGTCCACAAACAGCTTACTGTTTACAGTGGCTGAGAGCATCCACGACCCTTTTTGTATTTGAGGTTCTAAGAAAAAATATATGAAATTCAGTAGGCATACGCAGTTTTCCTCCGTGAATTCAATTCTGCCATTAAAATACTTTGATTCACTTTATTTTTCGAGTAATGGTCGAAATACCTTTTGAAATGTCGCATGAAAAACTCGCATAACATTATAGATTGTAATCTTGACACAATTATTTAAAATGGTCAAATTCAATACAGAACTTAAGTGTAAAAGACTGCTTCATTAAAATGAAAACTGTAAGAACATATTAATATTTTTAATAAGGTCTCGACCAGCACATTTTACCATTTTAAGCATAGTCTTTGTATACCCATTTGCACATTTTTTGGGAGGTTAGGTTAACTGCCTTTCTAGGAATTGATTGGCTAATTCGCGTGCACCTTAAATTGGACTTTTACGTACTACTGTACAGTAGCGTGGATTTGTGCTTCGATTATTCAGCGGCGAGATTCGATGTTACTACGGGAATTTGTATCGAATCCACGATATCATTTTGACACGAAATTTCGACTAACGTTACCAGTACGACACTTTCAGTGTCAGGTCGATATCAGCAACTCGAAGGCAATTGGCAAGTTCATGTACTACAACTACCGTACAAACAGTGCAGTACAGCTAGCTACGTAACTCTGAGCCGTGTTATCTATCATAAATACAACCAGCACCACTCTATTTAGACGGACAAAATCCATCGCAAACATTGGTTTGGTATCGAGTCGGCCTTGGATTGGTTGTTTCTTGCGTTTCTGGCAGTTAAAAATCGGACCACGTCGTCGTGGTGCCGCTGGCATGCGGACATCAATGCGTTGGTCGTGCACCCTTCGGACCTGTGGCGATGCAGAAACTTCACAACTTCCAAATGTCCATTCTTCGCGGCGTAATCCATCGCGTGGGTTGTCGCGCCCTCGGTGCGATGGGCGTGTAGAAATTGCACAATGTTCAAATGTCCATTGTGGGCCGCCATGTCCATTGCCAGCGTGCTGCAATGCCATTCGTTGGTGTGTAAAAATGTCACAATATTCAAGTGTCCATGCATCGCGGCGGCATTCATCGCGTCCTGGGTGGGCTCAGCGTAGAACGGAAGCAAAAACTGCACTACATGCAAATGTCCGAGGGTCGATGCCGACACAATCGCACTGATGGACAGCGCGGGAGAAGGATGAGCGGCGGCCAACCACTGGATCATGTCGAGGTATCCGTGTCCCGCGGCCCAGTCAAATGCGCGACTACTCACAGACAGATGCGACAGCGCGGCAAGAACATGCAGTTGACGTGCGGCGGACGCGATGTCCAAAACGTCGCTGGTGGAAGCAAGCACACACGGGGACAGAGAACGAAGCACAGCAAGGTTCCCGCTCCATGCAGCATGTTGGCAGATCCATCCAGACGCCCAATGCGGGAATCGAACGAGAAGATGTGAGTGCAACCGATGCAGTCCGTACGCGCGGTACCAGGGCCCTAACAGGCGGTCTAATTGTCGGAGGTCCGCCGCGGCGATGTCGAATGAAGGCGCGACGAGGTGCAGTCGTGGATGGTTGATGTTCCACGCATGGAAGGGCAGCAAGTCGGCCGCGAGTCCATCTTGGAAGACCAAGATCATGTCAAGGAGGTCTATTGTGGTGAGTACTTTTGCCGCCGCCATCGCTGCTACGTTGGCAGATTCGACAATGACCGACGGAGCTCATGGGATTTGTTCAGAGTTTTCGAACTCAGGTTTATGCAATTTCACAATTGTAGTATCCAAAATACTCACGTTTAGTGAATTCGCTTCCATACAAGGTGGCGTCAAATGTTATTTGGGTCACCCAATACATCAACCCGCACACGCTTTCGACCAATCAGAAGCGACGGTTTGTCCTCGTCTACGGTCAATAAGCCGGATAAAGAATCCGGATACGTGGAATGGATATCCGGATACCCTCCCGACCAATTTCGTCCCCTGGATCCCGTGGCCAAGATGGATCTGCTCGCAGCGTATGCGTCGAGCGACGACGAAGCGGCACCGAGGACGTCCACGAGTCTGACGGTGGTCAATTCGACGCCAGATGTTATTGTGCCCTTGCGGAAGACGGAGCTCCTAGCAGCGAATGCGAAGGTGTTGGCACTGAACCAACCCATTTCCATGACGTCGGCCCGAGTACTGGGGCCGTTGAATCCATTTCAGCGGCACGCACCGGTGCAAGTTGGCGCCGGTCGCGAGATTGTGACAGGCGTGGTGGAAACGACGGAGATGGAGGACTTTTGTTTCGACGAGGAGTACCACCAACAGCAGTTTCGCCATTCCGGCCCGCCGCAACCCAAGCGACCCAAGGTCAAGGCCACGACATACGACAAGGACGTAGGGACAGAGTCCGAGCACGGCATCTGGGCCCCTGTTGCGAAGGAGAACTTGTTCTGGGTCCCGTCAGACAAAGAAAGGGGTACCATGACCGACGCGCAAAAGGTGCGACCTCTTCCCCTCCGCGTACAACCTCATCATGCAACACAATGCTAGGAACTGTTGGCCGAGAATGAACGGAAGAAGGCATCCCGCAACCGAGAAGAGGAAGCAGACATTGACTTTGACCGCATGATTGAACGCAAGGTCGCGCACTTGCTGCCGCCCCGCCTTGCCGCCGGCGCCACCGCCATCGAACCAAAGTACGTACATATATATATATATGTGTGCTCGATGTATGGAAATAATTTATTTCAATACTTGAAATGTATCCTTGATTCGAGATATTATATAAGATATTCACGTGTATTTTTATATATCGTTAATGCATGATATTTTAGAGATTAGTTTTAACATTAAATCGAAGTGATATCATATGATATATAAATGTTGCAATTTGATTGGTCCAAATGATGCATTGTGCGTGTTTTCATTGGTCGATGCCCTACAAATTCATAAAGACTCATCAGTCATCGACTCGACTACAACTATGTGTCATATGGTGGTTTCTTGTGATTGGATTGGCCAAAATAAGCACCCAAACAATGAGTGTTTTCATTCGTCGATCAGAAAAATATATATTTATATATATACTATTGATATATATTATATAATTGATATAGTATTGATAAATATAATATATCATATAATTGATATAAAATTGATCGACGAATGAAAACACTCGACACGCATCATTGTTTAGGTGGTTTGGCAAATATATATATATATATATATCATGGACACGAGAAATAAATACATATATTCCAAACGCGCACAAACACACTCATACACAACAATCCACTAGAACGGCGTACCTGGGCGAGAACGAGTTTGATTACCAGGGGCGGTCGTGGGTGGACCAGTACCCTCGGGAATTAAAGCCTGGCCTCGATCACAAAGTATTTTTGCCCAAAAAGCCAATATTCCAGTTCGAAGGCCATACAAAGGGTGTCCAAGCGATTGAGCTCATCCCCAAGTATGGCCATCTCTGTCTGAGCGCCAGCTTGGATGGTACTGTGCGTATATGGGACATGAACAACGACCACCAGTGCAAACGCATCTACCAAGGCCACAAGGACGCCGTTCGCGCCATCAATTTTGCTCCAGATGGCGCGACCTTCCTCACGGCCAGCTTTGATCGGTACATGCGACTGTGGGACACGGAAACTGGACAAGTGAAACATACGTTTACGAATCGACGGGTGCCATATTGTGTCAAGGTATGGATATATATATATATATATTGGAGATGTGTCGATTGGGAATCGCAATGCAATGTATATGTTGTTTCTAGATATGTATATATATATATATATGTTGTTTCTAGATATATATATATATATATAGTCGAGACGACGAGGATGGAGTTTGTCGAGATGATAACCATGTATATGTAAATATGTATTTGAGACGATGATGGAATTGTCTAGATAGTCTACATTTATATATATATATATGAGACGATGATGGAGTTGTCTGGATTCTTTTTCCTATTATTTTGAAATGGAGTTGTCTAGATTATATATTAGAAAATGTGCCTGGATTCGGTTTTGGCGAAATCTATTCGTGGGATGTTTATATGGGAGGTGGTGTAAATTGACCATGTTAATCGGTCGGAACGATATGTGTTTACAGTGACCATATTAACATGGCCATATATATATTCTTTGTTGTATTTTTCGTTAATGTTGACTAATTTGTAAAATATTTTGATTAATTTATAATAGACGGTTGTTGTCATGTGTAGTTTCATCCGGACGAAAGCAACCAGTTTGTGATTGGGGACTCGAACCACATGATTGTCCAATTTGACGTGCGCAGTGGGGGTAAGTACTCGTAATACTCGTCATATAGCTGAAAACAGATAAATATAGGAGCTCATATATATATATATATTGGAACTGTAGAAATCGTCCAAGAGTACAACCACCATTTGCAAACTGTGAATGCCGTCACGTTTGTCGACGACAACCGACGGTACTGACTATATATATATATATATATATAGTATTGTCCAATTCAGCTCAATATTATGCTGGACTTGTGATAAATCGAATTCTAGTCCTGTATATGTTGTATACATACACTTCGTTATGCCGCGAGGATCTCCATCACACACTAATTTATGTCATACGCAACACACACTATAATTTACTGATAATTTGGCGTGCCTTCATTTGCTATGTTTACATTATGGTCGTTGTTGCGTACTTGTTGAGTAGTGATTGGTTCACTTGGCTGCAACCTGTATATAGCAGCAGTTCAGCCCAGTATGCGGCTACTCTATCGCAGATTTACTTACCCTGTCTAATATAACAACCATCCTTCAAGGCCCTAACATTGTGTATATATAGATTTGTGTCGACATCAGACGACAAGAAGATCTTGATTTGGGAGTGGGGCATCCCCGTGCCCATTAAGTACGTGTCTGAGCCAGGCATGCACTCGATGCCGTCGACGACTTTGCACCCGAGCGGGTCGTACTTTGCTGGCCAGTGCCTCAGCAACCAGATCGACGTGTACACAGCACGCGATAAGTTCAAGCTGCAGCGGAAGAAGACATTCCGAGGCCATTCGTGCTCGGGGTACGACTGTTTTAGTAGTGTGTGGGGAGGATATGGCAGCATTTCATATTTTATTTATAGACGGAGATAACTCTCCCTACGACTGCTGGATTCAGATATTCATGCCTAGATATTCAGAGTGTTGTTCGAATTGGAGTACACTTTATTTTTATCATGGAAATTTGGATTGGATATATATATTTGGTTGTAAATCGATTTTTCTTTGAATATGGGGTCAAAATACATGATTCATGGGTTTAGGATTGTTTTTCATTGGAGATATATATGTATGTATTCATTTAATTGTTTGAATATTGGTAAACTATATTCATGGGTTTTAGTTTTTTTCCATTATATTTGTGGTTTTTTTCATTATATTTGTTGTGGCAGGTACGCGTGCCAAGTGAACTTTTCACCGAATGGCCAGTACGTGGTGAGTGGCGATGGCGAAGGCCACGTGGCGTTCTGGGACTGGAAAACCACCAAAATGTACAAGAAAATGAAAGGTAAATATATATATATCATATTTGATGCAATATATGAATAATATGTTTGTGTAGCGCACAATGGACCGACCATGGGTGTGGCGTGGCACCCGATTGAACCATCGCGAGTGGTCACATGTGGGTGGGATGGATTGATCAAATGCTGGGATTAATCCCTAGATCGATACAAAAATCCCTACTCTGACATTACCAGGCCCTGAAGACCCTTCTTTAACCGAATCGACAATATCGCTTTTTTAATAATACTTGCACTCACTTTATCCCCCAGGGTATAAAGGGTCCGTGTGGTAACGTGAAATATATTAGAGTATTCTAGCCGAAAACGCCATTTTTGGGCCAAATTCAATAAATCGGATAAGAATTGAAGCATGACTTGCTTGAAGAGTTTAGACCCGAAGGGTTTACTGTAATCTGAATTTTGAAATGATGTACCATAACACACCCAAAGTATACTTGTGACATGGCACGAAGAACTAAGTTGATTCAAAAATCGATCGACCAATCAAAACACAAAACATGAATCAACTAGCCAATCAAATCATTTACTGTTCAATAATTCAACATTGAATTAGTGTGTGATCGAAATTAGTGTGACATGGACGATCTTTACATGCAAAAGTCAGTACAAAGAATCGATCGATTGATTTGGCAAAGAATCAGCACAAAAGTCCAAATATTGGGTAAACGGACAATAACTACACTGTATACAGTTACATAGCGGCAGTGGAGCGGTATTATTCATAGTGCTCCGAGTATTAGTAGTACACTAACTGTAAGCTTACAGAAGTCCAAATGTGCTTTTGACCACATTTGGACTTCTGATTGGTCCAATTTAAGCTTGTACAAACTAAACCATACAATGTTCAGGTTTCGAGGAATCAGTAGTTTGGATTGGCAGAAAAAGCAGAACAATGTGATTTGATTGGTTTATAAACTTCGTGTTCATTCGATTAATTAGACCTCTGACCAAATTAGACCAATGACAGGCAGTACTAACAGACCTTTGGAACTTAATACAGTTCGAGTTCGACAAAGAATACGTTGCTGCAGGTTGAAGGATACTATTGATTGTCGCGCCATGACATTTCGACCATTATCGAAAAGTACGACCAGTGGCCATATGAAGCACATTGTGGAAGAAAAGGCTGGACTCACAGCCAACCTTCCGGACTTGGAGCCACAAAAGGCCGTGTACATTGAGGACAAGTGGAGTTGGAGCAGCTACGTTTACGACCCCCTCGCTCGAAAGCGACTGATTCTCGGCTCCATCGGGTGCTTTTTGCTGCTGCTTTCGTTTTACTTTGGGTATGTTGACCATAGTTTGCTTGTGATAACATCGTAAAACCACCATCACATACCAGGTACAAGGCGGGAACGACGGCCCCGGGCGTCCAAACCCTGAGCACACCGCAAGATTTGATCCCAAACATCCTCACCAATGATACGACGCTGGTGCGTGTGAAAATTCCTCGCAAACACAAAACCCCCCACAATTAGTACACAAGTGTATTTTTAAGAATATCCTCATGTTGGTATACTACAGTTAATAGTATACGTATGTTGGGTCACTCCAAACCTTCGTAATACTAATACAGTATTTAATACTATTAATAGTTGGAAACTGTATCTGAAAATTGGCCACCATATGTATTACGTAGTGTAAACGAAGAACTGGAACAATTTATATATATATTAATAAACTAGATATAGCGACGACGGAATACGCCACACTATAATCGTCACATCGAGGCCATATTTTTTGGTTCGCATTGAACCGATACGTACGATATACTAACTAGTAGTACTGATCTCCCCCCTTAAACGAAACGGGGTAAACTTGATAATTTTTGAAACTTTATATTATCCAACCATATCGGAAGGTGATGACTTTTTCAAAATTCGAACACTTGAATCGTTTGGCATTGAAATGGATGACATCATTTCCACTGTGAGAAACTGCTGGAGACGCACTGGCATACTCAGCTCTGACTTGGAGACGCCCAGCGCTTGAATGCATGTATAAATGGTTGGTTCAGACAGCCTGCAAATACCTGTAAGAGTTAATTTACTGTGTGAATTGCATAATTTGCTCCGTTTCGTTTAAGGGTGGAGATCAGTAGTATATATTACATGGACAAGACAGCCCTCCATATTTCGATGCACTCGCATATCGTCCACAACTTCTACTACATCATTATTACCCAAACACTTCTTGGTTGTATCGGCGCGTGGCAATGATCTCGTCCCACCACGCTACGCCCCGGTCTCGTTTCAAAATCGTCTGCACAGCTTGGGCCATGTCGATCTTGCCGCATATGTAAATGTACGCATTGGACGAGTCCAGTGCCGTCATGATGGCCGCGATGTGCTTTTCGACGACATCCTGGACGTACTGCTTGTCTTGGCCTTGCCGGGAGAACCCGACGTGGCACTCGACTTGCAACGGGCGTAAACTCTCGACTTCGGACCGATACAGCCAACTGTCGGCATCCCGACACCCGAAAAACAGGGTAGTCGGCCCAACAGCCACGCCCGATTTCGCCACTTCGTTTCGTTCTTGCCAAATGGCTCGCATGGGCGCGATGCCTATTTGAGTTTTAGCGACATGCGTTTGAAAGGAAATTTATTATGCATTATACGATATATATACGTATTGGACCAACGGGTAGGAAAAGGAAGGATTGAACTTATACGGAAATCAATTCGATTTGGCAGCGCGATTTATATATATATATATTCAACCAACGGGTTGGATCTATAACTACTGTTAACTATATATCCCATCAACGATATACATATATTACAAATGGACACACGAAACGACATCGCGATATAGTGGGCCTTTTTGAAAATTGAGCGATCAATCATCAGTACCTGAGCCCGCGGCGATAAGTATGACTGGGAACTGGTGGGTTTTGGGGAAGTACATGGTGGGCGCTTGGCACAATCCTCGAAATCGGACTCCAGGATTGGACAGTTTAGCTGGCAAGAGCGACACCATGCAAGCGCCCATAGTGCCATGATGCTGGTCGAGCTGGGCGAGGGGTTTCTCGGGCACGGAGATGCAGCATTGAATGACATTTGGGCTCACCAGACGACTGGATGCGATGGTGTATTTTCTAGGCTTGATGGGGGCGACAATCGAAAGCAACTCTGGCAGCGACACTTGAATACTGGGAAATGCATGAAGGACCCCCAACAATGACACGCGCGGTTTTCGAATGGTTTGGGTGTACTCGTCTTCCGTCGCCCCTAGGTTGAGCGATATTAACATTTATATATATATATATGAATGACTGACTAGAACTACTCTTGAAAAGTTACAACAGGCAAATACATCAAGAACAAGAAGGTCAAGAATAAGGGACACTCGCTCCCTGCAGTTTGTGTCTCTATAAGGTCGAATTATTTTAAAAGTACAAACAACAAGCTCAAACTGAAGTGGTGAAACCCGATCCAAGCGAATGCCCAATAGTAACATACGAGCATGGCGGCAAAAATACATCGTCCATCCATACAGTCGGATACACAAAACTGTAGACGCACACCGCAACATGTTGGAGTTTACGATGAATATAAGTATACAATCGCTCTAACATATCCAACACGATCCATACCAACACTCTAGTCGCAAATTGAACTTCGACAATGTATTGGAAATAGTATCGCCATTAATAATAATCTCAAGTGAATACAGTAACTGTTAGTCGACGTACCCAATTGGCCAAGGCGGGCGGCGTCGGCAGCCTCTGTCGCGTACCGCGCGAGTGCACTCACGATGGTGCGTGAGACAGCGCACAGGTCGACGTAATGGGTGAGCACATCTGCGACAGTGCACGGCAGGGGAATGCTGGCGGGGGCGCTCCCCGCCTTGTCATCCACCAAGTCGACCCAGTGGTCCAGATTGTAGCCGCAACGATGGGCCACCGCCGACACAATTTCTTTGGCGTTTTGGGGGTACAAGGCGAGAATGCCCGTGCCAGTGTACGGGACGTCGGTGGCGAAATCCACTTGGAGGGCGGTGGATGACAACTTGACGATTGAAATGACTTGAATTGTTGGAGGGGCGTACAGCACAGCTTGGAGGGTCGATGTGGGCTTTTGTTGCATCGTCGGCGGCCGAGGGTGTTGCAACTCGGCAAACGTGCCAAGTTTCGATGCTGGGATACAGTAACTTTAGTGTGCGATTACGTATATATATATATATAGACTATTGATCTTGTCAAGTCGGTTCGTAATTGGAGTCGCCAGTAGAATCGAATAGACTTGGCAAATCGATTTGGGAATGAACTAGCCAAAATCAAAATCCATTCTAACCCCGCCTTTACAAGATTTCTGAATGGTTCAGCCAATACCCCCTGTTGCAGATTGAATTCACTGTACTATAGTGATATGTTGCCAAGTACGGCTTCACGTTTCGGTGAGAAGGACAATATACAGACAATAATAGTTTTAGTTCGCTCTAATAAACTTGCAGCAAGCACTTTTGAGGGGGTGGGTGAATACACTTATTGTTTCTGAAATAGCCAATCCAAAGATCTCAAAATGGTAGTAGCCAATCAATAGCGTGGATTCGTGCTTCGATGCTTCGATTCGGACGACATTTGGAACCGAACCCACAATACATACCGTACGTATAGTGTATATGTTTTGATTTCACAACCGACCGACACTCGTTCTCAAAATCTTGTTAATCCATTGCGTCATACAAATTTGAAGTATATTCACACTGTCAACATATTTACAAGCAAATATCAGTTACTACAAGAAAATTATCAGTTATTACAGGAGTCGCAATGTATATACACTATACGGTATACTCGTAGTACTTGCATGGTAGATCCACCGCCCAAACAGATGGACAACAGCAGGACGTACGTTGTGCGGTCGCCGGTATTGTTGTCGTCGTTGACGACGTCATGTCAGCAGTTGCCATTGGCGCCACGACGTCCAAAACCCGACCTTCCCACGCATCGTAGTCGTTGTCCAAGTGGTCGATTTCCCCCGCGGCGTCGCCCAGCGACAAGTCAAAGAAACGAGTGGCCCCAAACGCTCCAATCTTGGCGTCCACAAACTTGGCCATGCCGTTGTACGAGTCCGTGTAGTCCGAGTTGCCGCACCCAAACACAGTGTACTGCATATGCGATAGATCGGGCTTTAGCGATGTCTTCAACCAATTGTAAAACGATGTCGCGTCGTCGGTGGGTCCGCCGGTGCCGTAGCTCGCCACGACAAAAATCACGGTCGAGTACTGCGTCGACTTGTGTACGTTAAACTGGCTCAACGACATTGCCGTGGCCTACGCAGATCAGGAGACACCATCTATACACTGTATATTAGCATAAACTCTCACTTGAACATTGCGCTTTTGAGCTTGCGTCGCCAACCGCCGGGCATACCCTTCAGTCGTCCCTGTCTGGGACCCGTAGAAAATGTACACGTCTGGTTGGGCGTTGCTGGTTTTCTTGGAGGCACGAGATGAATGGACGCGGTTCCAGCCAAAGCACTCGACCACACGCCGCAGCATGCTGTCGTGGCTACCTCTTCGTTCAAAAATGCCTCATTGGCAGAGCAATGGTGCCAAAGGCCATCATGGCGGTTTCAAAACCGTTACAAGCGGCATCGATTTAACGTTCCGCTCAAAATATAGCATCATAATAGACTTGACAACTAATTCAAAATAGCGCCAGAGCTTACTGTGTACTACTTCAGTACCGGTACTATAAATTCTATTAATAGCGTTAGCAGTATTAATACGCACCGGTAGTATCACAGTAATACCACCATACAGTCGTTGTGGGCACTTTTAACAGTCGATGCTGCTCCTTCATGACCATATGGATATTGATATTGATATTACGCTGTAAAGTTAAAATCACTCAGCGGGCACTTACAGTTAATGGTTCATGACTATATGGACGCCAACAAGAAACAGTTTCGGTGCACCAGCTGCTAACGTTATAGTTATACTTACAGCAAAAAGCCAAGTAAAGCATCACCGGAGGCTGCGGGAAGTGACGAATGTAGCTATCCTCGGCGACATTAGCGAGGATGAACGTATGTCTAAATGAAGGAGACGAGCTTTGTTCCGAGCGACTTTGTATTCGATTCCGCTGTTCAAAACGTATACTGGTACGTAGTATGGACTTCAAATGTTGGCCGCCAGTTACGATGCTTTTTGGAAATGTATCCAAAACATTCCACGAGAAGGCCGTCACGTATACCCAAAGGTTTTGGGTTGTACACGGTATTTAGGGACTAAATAGAGCAATTCCTTAACATTTAGCGTGCAATTCCTAACATTAAGCCAGCAATACCCACCACCTTTCGATAAACTCCTATATAATTATACAATTGAAGTACGTAGATGCCACAGAATTTTTGATGCAAAGTCAACCACTTTGCTGGCCTTGGCATACTTAGAGGTGTTCGTGGTATGAAAATAAAGTGTCCACTTTAGTGTGTCAAAATGATTATCAACTCTTCACTCCTCTGTTCACAATGCATATATAAATGTTGGCCAGGATAAAATTATTGTATACAAGCTGCAAAACCCGGGATTCACTGTGGTAAATTATTAAACGTAGTGCACCGCTGCTTTGTATTTCAGGCTGACCACGATTTGATTCTAGCGTGTAATATTGCGAATTCGCTATAAACGTCCAAAATTCGCGTGGTTTGTCGAATCAATATTGAATCACGCCGGAGTTCTGATTGGTTGAATATACTTGTCCTTTCTGCAAGAGCCAATCAAATCCACTCAATAAAGGATTAGCCAATAGCGTCGATTCGTGATTCGATTCAGCGGCCAGATTCGATTCGACGGGGTCTGGAGATTCGTATCGAATATACCACAATATGGCGATCATGATCTACAATGTACTATCGTTTGAGAATCGGAAAGTTGATCATTCCCGTGGGCAAAAGAAATCACTTATGACTAACTACTTGTACACAAGCTATATCTTTGTCTCTCCCGACGGTTTCCCCTCCACCGAATAATACAAGGGGTATTAATAAGTAAATACGTCACACGTGTGTGTATATATAATTAAAAATAGTTTATTCGAGTATAACTGCAATAGCTCGATGTCGTCGCGGGGTGATCACGTTGCTGCTTGTACTCGTAGAGACAGGTCTGGTACGTTGGGTTGTCGCGCTTTGTGTACATTTCCAGGACATCCTACATACACAACACCATTATTCACTTTTTCCATTTAAAAAGGACAAGCAGTTACACAACCACGTGTCACACGTTCATATAGTTGTTGTTTATTCTACTTTGGAGACAAACAGTGACATGAACGAATCGATCTCGACACAACCAAATAAATACACATGTACACCACCATCATCGGCCAAAGGATATATATATATATATATATTTAGCCAATCAGATTGCAGGAAACCATCATCACACAACGTCAAATTCATGCGAGACTTTAGAATGAGTGCCCACAGGACCAACATTTTGACATACAAGAACATTCATTCCGTACAAAGTTCAAACAATCGATTTTTCCAGGTAGATTTGGCGGTGATTTTCGGCATAAAAGTCGTAATTTTGGGTAAAAGCAAGGCAATATATACACAAAAAGTATCACCACGTCACAGCAGCAGCAGCAGTTTTCAAGCTTACATGGGCCAACATTCGAACTGTGGCATGCCAGTGTGTCTTGAAGGCAGCCATAAGCGACGGAAATAAAATCGGGAGCACCTGCCTGGTATGTCTTGGGTTAAAGATGGAGTGATTGATGAGTTGCGTCGAGTTCCATAGGAAGAGCGTGCGTTCGGCGACTTGGAAATGGACACACTCGATGCATTTGGCCAATAGCGCAGTGATTTTGGCCTTGGTGGGTTGAGGTAAGCAGTCCACGGGGGTAATCTCAAGCACTTCTTCCAGTGCATTGAGGTACAGAATCTGTTTGGCAGTGGATTGGTGGGGCCAGTGGGTGAGTAGGTACTCGACGACCGCCGACGACAAGGTCGGGGCTTTGGCGACGAAATCCGTTATGCAGAGCAACAGCGGTTGGTGGTAATGCACAAGCGCGTGCTTTGCCAGCGGGAGCAGCGTTTTCATGAGCAGTGTGACGTGATCGGGCTGCAACGGCGTCGTAAATCCCCGGATGATGCTGCTTAGCACTTCCAACAGGTCGGGGATGCCATAGGGGTACCCCATCCCACCGTACTCGATGTACTGCATCAACACGTGGACAAACTGCTGGTGGATGTGCAGGCGCAGACTCTTGAACTTGGCGTAGATATTGTGCAGGACGGTCGCAACCATCACGCGTTCCCGCGGGTCTTGGCTCTGGATGACGCCAAGAAGGTCCGACACGAACGACGGCGTGATGTGCGCCTTGATCAGTCGCGGAGGAATCGGGGCGTCCACGATGTGGACGAGTAACGTGTAGACAGACTAGGTACACAACTACATGTTAGGTCTTTCACGGGCGTGACGAGACAAGGGATGGAGAGAACCTCGAGAAAGTCCCAATGCGGATTGTACGTGGGCCGATCCTCATCTGGATCGTAGGACGATGGAGGGGATGGTAATGTGCGAATGACGTGAGCAGTCTACGTGAAAGTCGCCCATGTTTGGTGAATGTGGCTATGGTGTATAGCAGTCATCATACAGAGTGAACGTACGACGATGTGCATGTAGGTTGGGACGTCGGCGTCATCAAAGGCAAAGGCAGGTTGATTGATTGCCTCCAGCACCACTTGCATGCGCTCGTACTTCATCTGGACGTTGCCGTCATCGCCGCCGCCATCCACACCAAGGAGCAGCGTGAGGTCCATGCGAATAATTCAGTTATAAGAGTCTAAGTGTCATCATCGTCGTCATATGTATGTGGAAAGAAACCTTGGGGAAACCATCGTATTAGTGCCTATCATGGAGTGTTTTGATTGGTTGCATAATTCCATCCGATTCATTGATTGGATATAAAGTCATATATCTCTCAAACATGAGCCAATCAAACGAGCCCAAAACAGATATACTCGTCAAAGTGTCTTGGTATGTTGCTAATTTCATTCATTACTATTACATAGTAAATGCGTTATATATTCCGTTGTCGCAGACCAACCTCGGAACGACAAGGACCAAATGAACGTTAACGTCAGTCAGTCGTGGATGGTAGTTAGACGATGGCGGTGTTGTTCCTGTAGTATGTACGACGTACTATAGGGGAGCACAAGACCGACCATGAACGAACTCTGTCAAATACATTCACTCTGCAGAGTGTTGATTGCTTGACATACACTTCAAGTATTTTCGAGTGTACAACTCCCTCATTAAAACAATTTCACTGTTGTTTGACTGGGAATTCTCACATCCAGATACACCTTTTCGCAAGCTGTCCTAACCCCCCGATGAGTACATACGATGCTAAATATCTCCGGGGTTACTGTAACTGCATCGCTAGTGGTTAGCTATCGCTAACCACTGAGATGCACTTAACCCCTAGTAAGAGGTGACGTGGTCCGAGCATACAAAGTTCCATAGAAACACTCAAATTGCAGTGTTTACTGAGAAAACAACAGTGAAACTGTTTGAACGAGGAAATTGTACACATACATCCCACATTCCTCCACTGCCCTCGCGGAGGAATGTCTTACAGTACTAAACAAACCAAACTCAGTTAACCATGGATCTACAGTTAACGTTAGGTATTGTACAGCATCGGTAGGTAGGACGATGATGTCGTCACACAAAGATTTTAGTCGATCGAAAGGCCTGATAAGTCAGCATTCACGTTTTAGCAAGCCGCCCCTTGTTAATTACTTCACAATTTCACATCGGGTGGAGTACTCTCCAGGTAGGTATTGCTTGTGTTTATTCTAAACTGGAGCGATATGGAGAATGATTGACACAACCAAATAAATGTACACAAGAATCGGCAGAAGGATTCGTGTGTGACTTCAATTAGTGTGGTCAATCACCACAGGACAACTTTTTACATGCAAAATTCAGTACAAAGAATCAATCGATAGGCGATTCAGCATAAAAGTTCACATTTTGGCTAAAAGAAAGACAATATGTTTGGTAGTTTGGTTGTCCTCCACTGGGCACCCCTGACACTACTTACATATGAAACCATAACCATAATCGTAGTGGACGAGTACTGTACCGGCATAATCCACTGTATGTGAATACACACATTCCGAGGTTGGACTTTGTACAATTACAAGTGCAGATAAGTACATAACCTTGTAGTGATAACTTAGCATGGGAAACAAACCCACGGGGGATTGAAAGTAAAGGCCGTCAGGCATTGCATCCCATTAGTAGTAACTACACAGAAGCTGCTCCATCCATACACATTATAAATAATCCATGTCATTAAACACCCAAATGTATCGAAAAGAAAAGCGCTGTTTAAAACTACACTTTTACCATGGAATTGGTCTCGAATAATCCGTTGAAGATTATTGATTGGTGGGTCCCATTTACCAACATTAATAAATACACTAGACATTTGTATACGTTGACCCTGGTTTTCAAATAAAAATCCATCCGAACGAGGCTGAGTGTAGGTCCGTCCTAAACCACCAATGTTCCCTTGACCAATAATCAACCGGTCATTCTCCATTCAGCAGCAGCAACAACACCAGCAGCATGGCCATCCGCTGTCAATTCGAAAACTCCAACGAGATCGGAGTCTTCTCCAAGCTCACCAACTCGTATGCGCTCGTGTGTGTGGGTGGGAGCGAGAACTTTTACTCGACGTTCGAAGCCGAGCTCGCCGACCACATCCCCGTGATCCATTGCTCCATGGCGAGTTGCCGCTTCATCGGCCGCGTGTCCGTGGGCAACAAGCGCGGCTTGCTGCTTCCCAACTCGACCACAGACCAGGAAATGCAGCACATTCGTAACGCGTTGCCCGACTCGGTCGTCGTCCAGCGCGTGGAAGAGCGCTTGAGTGCGCTCGGCAACGTCGTCGCATGCAACGATCACGTCGCGCTCGTGCACACGGATTTGGACCGCGAAACCGAAGAGATCATCGCCGACACGCTGGGCGTGGAAGTGTTTCGTCAGACAATTGCGGGCAACGCACTCGTGGGCAGCTACTCGGTGTTGTCGAACCAGGGGTGTCTCGTGCATCCTCGCACGACTGTAGATGACCAGGAAGAACTCAGTTCGCTGCTCCAGGTACCCGTGGTCGCAGGGACGGTGAACCGAGGGAGCGACGTGCTGGGCGCCGGCATGGTTGTGAACGACTGGACGTCGTTTTGCGGACTCGACACAACGTCGACGGAAATCTCGGTCGTCGAAAGCATCTTCAAGCTGCAGAATGCCCAACCCAACGCGATTGCCAACAGCTTGCGCAGCGCTTTGATCGACTCGATGACTTAAGCACTATGTACAAACTAATCTACTGCGTTCTATAACTACTCACACACATTCAGGTTACGAAGTACATATATATATTATATACATTTTAAATTATGTATAAATTATATATTATATATATAAATTATCTATATAAATTATCTATATTATCTATATATATATTATATATTGTCCAATCGATTCGAAACTGGAGTTGTCAGCAGAATAATCGAATGTCGGAAGAGAATCGATTCAAGAACTACCTGAGCCAATCAAATCACGTCATGTCGAATTTTTGCCAATCCAAACGTTTGACCCCTCCGCATTGGGCAAAACCAATCATATATATATATACTAATCTTTGTATGGTATAGTCTGTACAATATTAAATAGGGTCAAATAGATTCCAAAGCTATTTGGCGAAATGACTCTCAAGTCCAAATTTGGTTGGTGAAATGCACAATATATACTTGACCAGTTTATGTGTACTCAAATTGGCCAATGGAATTGCTTCATTTTTGGAATAGCCAATCAAATCACTAGAACAATGAAATCACCAAAAAATAAGCAGCTTTTATATTATATGCTTACTCGTGCACCATAAACCGAGCGGAAATCAGATTAAATGATCCCCAAAATGAACCTAATTCAAACCGATTAAATAATGAAGAAGAATGCCCAACCTTTCGGCTTCATTATTACGCATGGTAGCTATAAACTACTAGAATAGATAAATAGTCTCTCACGTTCCCACGTCTTTTCATATGACGCTGTTAAGCCACGTTCAAATAACATTTTGGTCGGTTGTCAAGGTGACGCAGTACGAGTCACTCATGTAGTTGGAACAACGGAACAGATTAGTTTTAATGGATTGGATGCAATATACATGTATATATATATTATATATATCTACGCCGAGTCGACAAATTTCCACTGAAACAGCGTCCGGTCTGAGCTCCCAATCGTAAACAACGTCGTGTCGTCGCAACTGACCGCGACTCCGTGCACTGGCCCGCCATGGCCTCGGACCGTTGCGTATGCCATCTAATATTATTATATCACGTTTAAATATATATACATACATATATGCGGCCGCGTACTTTCAAACACTCAACATGTATAACGTTATAAATATATATATATATATATGTATGTGCAAGACACACAATGCATACTCCAACACACAAGCAACGGATTACACACCGCATATATACATATCTATATATATATATATATAGCCCCGTCCTTTCAAACACTCAAATACATATACATACATATATATTGTGCAAGACACACACAATTCATACTCCACACACAAACATGCGGACGACTACACACCATATATATATATATATATATATATACAATTCACACTCTCTCTTCACTTATGCATATGAATGACATATATTCATATACGTACATATATATATACAATTCACACTCTCTTCACTTATGCATATGAATGACATATACGTATATATATATATACAATTCACACTCTCTTCACTTATGCATGTGAATGACACTTACGTTTTTGGATAAAGCCGGGAACGAGTGGCAGTTGAGGTCGCCCTTGTCATTGCCACACACGAGCACCTTCTTGGACATCGCCACGGCCATCGCGTGCACAAAATCAGTCGAGTCGCCCCAGACGCCCTGCGACGCCCAGCTTAAAACACACGTCAGGCTCGCCCAATCAACGTCGCGCAAGAGACTCGGGCTACTGATCCACGCCCCGTCCAGCGTATTTACTAGAGTCAGCGGTATATATTATTGTAAATTGTTCGAAATTGGTGATTGCATGCACTGATACATCGACCAATCAAAACACAGAACACGATGTATGTGACCAATCAAATAGTCTCTCGCTCCAACCATCATGCAGCATATCGAATGATAGTATTTACTGTTAGTATGACCCAGGAAGTGTTTTATATACGACATTCCGTACAAAACTATTGATCGATCGATGGAATATTTTTTGGTACATAAATTCCAAATATTGGCTAAATGCTCAATATCTCAAATGAGCATTAAAAAAAAAATGCATAAAAAAGTAGTGGAAAACTTGATATTAGTGTACGTACAGTAGATCAACTCGAACGCGTCGCTGTTGGCACGAAGGTATCGGCTGTCTTTGGAAAAGTCCAAGTGGGTGATGTGTCTATAATAGATATAAATATATATATATCCAAGTCGTATATATGATATATATTATATATATATAACAATTTGTTATAGTAATAGTAATAATACCCCGTGGCCTTGGTGCATTTGGACTTTAGCGCGTAGTTTTCCATGACCGAGTGCAAGTAAATGCAATTGTCGTGGGACCTAATACATATCGGTTTTGTAAGGTATTATTAAATAATATATTTCTTCATTCATTTTTATTTACCCAATCGCTAGCAACGTGCCGTCAGGGCTAAACTTGATATCGGCCAAACTTTGCTTGGAGTCTCGCCCTTCGTGCACGATTTCCAATGTCGTGGCGTCCAAAATGCAAAACTATCGAGGTTCACACAATATATATGTATATGTATATATGTATATATACATATAATATATATTAGACATATTACGTACAGCTCCGTCTTTTAACTGCGTCGTTTGAGATGCACTGCCGAGTCCTACCGCGAGCAATTTGCCATCCCCAGAATAACTGATGCACTTGATCGGGGTGTCCATGATCACTTTTCCAATCTACAGCCATCGACCATTTATAATTAATTCAAATCATGATATACCAACAATATAATTAATATATATATATATATATCGACCAGTTCATGAGTATGGGCATTCCACACACGCAAGGCACAGTCTTCGCCACCGGTCGCGACGATATTTGCCTGGTTTGGGTGGGTAGCCAGACCAAATAGCCCGTGCTCCGAGTGACTTTCTAACACTAAATTCGTGTCGCCGCGTTCTTGGCTGAGCTCGTACACTTCCCCACCTACATTCAAAGTTATCGCTTTCAAGTCTCAGAGTCATACGCCAAAATCTTTGTTTGGGATACATAAAAAACATAATATTAAACAAACAGCATTGGGGCATACAAGTATACAATCGAGCCCTCACTGAATTTGGGCGAATGATACTTTGAAAGGGAATTGCATGAATTTTCGCAAAAGTTTGGTTTATAATCAGCGCTTAAAGCAGTTGTAAGCCAATGAAATGTCATATTGAGAGAAACTGAAGAATTACAGCGAATGAAATGCAAATGTCGCCAGTAACTTGGAACATGCGAATTTTGAAATGTCAGCAGTAACCTGGAACAGAGGAAGTACCAAAGATGAGTTTAAGATTCAAAACGAACCCATCGTGTCAAAACAGATCTATTGGTGAAGGAATGAAAACGTTATACCCAATCATAATACAAAAAGCCATGACGTCCAAATATATATATATATATATATAGATAGTTATATATAGATAGTTATATATAGATAGTTATATATATATATATATATAGTTATATATATATATAGATAGTTATATATATATATAGATAGTTATATATATATATAGATAGTTATATATATATATAGATAGTTATATAGATAAACAGTACGAATTGGCAACATCGTTTCACTTGCACCTCAGTAAGCAGGACGATGAACTACCACAAGGACAACCACAAACCACTGAAAACAATCCACAACTCGTAATTTAAAAGGATTTAAAATGAATAAAAAACCAACCTTTGGTGCCGACAAGGAACCGAGACTCAAACACGTCCCATGCGACACTGCGCACAATCGGGTTGGAACACGCGGGTTTGGCTTGCACCATGTCACAGTCCCAGATCGGATGCAATGTTCGACTCCACACTTTGACATGGCCGTCCGCACTGCCCGTGACGACACCTATTTCAAATCCATTTAAAATACAATTTTCATTGAAACCAATTCGAAAATGCGATATCGATATACGACCAATCAAAACCCAAAACACAAAACAAGTAACCAATGAAAGCATCACCCTTCTTCGTTCGACCCATGCAACATGTGTGTGTGGGTCACTTCCGTGTGACACTCGACAACATCGTTTACATACAAAAGTCAGTACAAACACATCTCGCGGGGATAAAAAATACTGTGATCGCACCGTATATATATATATATATATATATATATATATATAGTTACTTTAATTACAACTTTTCTCGCGATCGTAACTAATTATATCACACAACGAAACACCAATCTCACCTATTCTAACTTGTTTTTGATCTCACAATCGATCGATAGAGTTGACACGAATCAGCCCCAAAGCCCAAAAACTGTTGGCGAGTTTAATATTTGTCAAGATATTCGAAATTGGAGATCAAATCAGCAGCACTAAATCGGCAGACAATCGATATATCGACCAATCAAAACCCACAACACGAATCAAGTAGCCAATCAAATCCACTCATATTCGACCAATGCACCATCGAATTCGTGTGTGACTCGCTGACGTTTACATACAAAAGTCAATCAATCGATAGATTTGGCAAAGAATCAGCACACAAAAGTAATCCAAATGTTTGGTAAAACGACAATATATGCAATAATATTATTGTTTATTGTACGTACCCAACACCGACACTGCGATGGTGTTGATCGTGCCAGCGTGTGCAGGTATACTCTTTTCAATTGTGGTCGTATGGGCGTCCCACAGGTACAAATGGCCCGTGCGCGTGCCTACATACAGGTCAGCTCGCGGATGTATTTAAAATCCATTTTAAATCCCACTTTCGCACGTTATAATTTATTTTTTAAATTCTATTCACGCCATCCATACCCGTGACAACCGACGATTGATCCAACAATGCGCCCCCACAAGTCACCATTTGAATCTGCCCATGGGCTCCAAATGTGCCCATCGTCGCGTGACAAAAAGGGGGGTCCACCCGCCAAAAGATGACGTGATCAGCGCCGCCCGTGATGACGTCATACACACTTTGCATCGGAGGCAATGTCAGTGCAAATCGCACGGGGAGATGGGTGGTTCGTGTGGTTGCCAGGATGCGGCTGTCGTGCCAGAGCTTGGACGGAGAATAGTAGATGCACATGGACTGATACGGGTCCTTCCCGATGCTTACGAGGCGAGTGCTGGTGTCGTTGAACGTCAAGTACACGACAGCTTTCGAGTGAAACGGCGCCAAAATCTAGGAAATACAGTAAATATTGTCAAGATATTGTCAATATATTCGAATGTTTGCGTGCTCTCAATCGAATCAGAGCAGAATCTCCAAATCGGTGCACAATCGATACACGACCAATCAAAAACCACAACACGAATCAAGTAGCCAATCAAATTATCCACTCACATTCGACCAATTAGTGTGTGAATGAAATTAGTGTGATACTGGACACCCTTTACATACAAAAGTCAATACCAAGAAGAATCGATCGATAGATTTGGCAAAGAATCAGCACAAAGTCAACCAAGTTTTGCGTACAAGGGCAATATCAAGCCAAATCGATTCGAAATTAACTGGAGCCATCAGCAGAATCATGATCGAATGTGTTAAAAGAATCGATGAACGAACCGCCTGAGCCAATCAAATCTCGTCATGTCGAATTTCTGCCAATCCAAACGTTTGACCCCATTATTGGGCAAAAAACAAACACATACATATATATACTAGTCATTGTAAAGTTGTATAGTGTGTACAAGATTAATAAATATGGATCAAATACTTTGAAAGCTATTTGTCGAAATCACTCTCAAGTAGTCCAAATTTGGTTGAAATATATGGACAAAATACAAGTGACGACGACATATATAGATAGATAGGTAGATCTCGTACGGCAATAGGCGAGCAGGCGGCGGGGTCCCAAATGTGAATCCGAGGTCGGACTGAAGGATTCGATGACGTAAACACTTCTTCGCCAGTGGCTACGAGCAATCCGTCGCCAGTCAGCGCCAGCGAGATGATGGGGGCGGTGTGCCCCGAGTAGAACACTTGAGTGTGGTGTTTCCTATGAACCAATCAAAACCCTCTTTTGTCATTTTCAAGTTGGTTTTTGGTCGTGTTCCAAGCAGCATGCATCGAGTAAGTAGTAATATATATTGTTGCTTTCGAGTGACATTTCATTGTGTTGTGGTTTCTCGTTGGAATTTAAATCGATTTGATTGGCTACCTCAGACGAGCTCAACATTATGAACCAATCAAAACCCATTTCTCAATGAAATTCAACAACCAATCAGATCGATTGTGGATCGGTTTCGTCGGCGCGATTCGATTGCACCCCGTCCCCAAATTTGTATCAAATCGACCATACATACTTTAACTCCAACAGTCCTCCAAATGGTATTTTTCTAATATGTATACAGTACTCTCATACATAAGGTTCAACTCGGGCTCGATATTCAATCCACGCTGCTAAGTCCAATATTTCAGGACAAAATAGACCATACAATCAAACTACTAACACCAACGCCAAAAGTACTACCGTATACCTTATGGATCTGTACGACCCCCGAAAATGTCAGTAAAATCTGATCGAAATGGATACAACTCAATAAGGTGGTCTGATTTCTTTCCGTTCGGATTGGTTACTTCTTCTACTTTGACTTGTTTAATTGGCTAGAACGAGATAATTGGACAGTTTTGACCAATATATAGCGACTTGGGTATAGCCTTCCAAAGTACCACCAAATCGTACTTTATTGACATCATACAGCAATTTGGGTACAACTCGATAAGGCAAAATCATGGGTACTGATCCATAAGGTATACGGTAGTCTTGCCCCATATCTTTCGAATGAAAACGGACAACTGGAAAATGTCCTGGCCAATCAAAGCGTGCAGACATGACAAATTTCATCCAATCATCGATCAGAATTAGTGTGGCCCACGTGTTTGGCTCACCGAGTCAAAAACCAAATGATCGATACCATACATTGCATACATAGTAAGCTAAATCAACATGGGCTCAACCAATCATATTATTCACATATTAGCTGCCAACTCCATAAACAGTGAAAAGGCCATATATATATAATGTACATACCGGTCGTAACTGATGCCCATGTTACCCGTGATGCTGATCAATCTCTTGGATTTGGAATACCCCAATGACCCACGGACGTCTTGAAGCCTGGCGCCATAAGCGTATTCAAGCGTCAAATTAAACGGAAACGACTGGGGTTCATCTGGGACAACCGATGGCGGAATTAAACTGCTCAAGTATGGCTTGGCGCCTACCAGGATAAAATACATCAACTTATGAGACCTATATGAACCATATCTCGGATGTCTATTCAATTTTATTTGAGTCGATCGGATTGGCTCGTTCAGAATAAACCAGTAGATGATTCAGCCAATCAAAACTTCAGTATGCATTGTTGATAGTGTCCTAGGGATTTCATCCAACCCCAGATCAACACTTTCTAGACGGTTAATGTAAATTATGATCCTATAATACACCAAAAGTAATATATTTGTATCAACCCATATCTATCCATACAACTGAAGATCCCCTCGTATGCATAGATATCGATTGCGATATGTATCACACTGGGCCTTGTTTGTTACAAACCTCAATACAAAATAATCGGTCGAGTTGCCACATGGCAAACCATCATATACTCTATCGGATCTCTCACAAATATATATATATATATACCCAGACAATATATATATATATTCACTGCCTTGGCCATATATAAACACACGTTGCCTCGTCTCTTTACGCACCTGCAAACGGCGCAACAGCCATCGGGGTCGGTACAAACCAGCCTTCGGTTTCCATATCCGGATCCGGTTCAACCAACTTGGCTGGATTGGCCATATCTTTGTCCACGGGGATTGAACTCGACACTTTCCACTGCACAATTCCATGATCATAGAGTCCCACACTAATTAAAAACGCTCCGTTTTGGCTAAACGACAAGCCCTGAACAGGTCCAACGTGTCCGCTGTACATCTTAGATGGAAGCCCGCCCCGCACACACGGAAATCGGACCAATTTAAGCGCACCCTGGGAATCGCCCACCACGAGAATGCCGGTAGAATTGGCCGCGCTAGCCGTGATACTCGTCTGGGAAGATGAAGGAGGCCATGCGCCTTGGTTGAACCAGTTGAAAATAGTGTGGCAAGTGTGCCACGATTGATTCTTCAATGCCGAGGCACTGGCAACGTGGGACCCTGTCGTCAAATCGGCAAACAAGAGCTCGAATCCCCCGCAGTTGCTCTACACAAAGCACGAGTTGGGTTTGCATACTTGTGTATAGAAATAGGATGGATAGAGAAATACAATGACATATGTATATATAATAATCAATGTTTCAAAACGGTATATAGATATATACATATATATAGATGTACACATGGGGTAGATATATGGCGCAAGAAAAAGGAATATATTTATTCAAGTACTCGATAGTAGGGCAAAGAAAACATATATATGTACAGGGTAGTACATGTGAAGATATATATATGGCGTAAGTATATATATATATCTTAAAGTACTCGATAGTAGGCCAAACAAAGAAAACATGTAACGTGCACTACCATATGTGGCGTTGATCTGCACCATGCAATATAAAACGTGATATATCATTAGGTCATTCAATATAATCTCAAACCATTTATGTCATTGTACTATATGCAAAAATTTGTCCAATCTAATTATATGGTGGTCTATATGAAAAGAAGAATCAAGGGATGTTACGTACGCGTAGATATTGCGAATCGCTCGTGATGTCGAAATGCGTGATAAAGCTACAATCCATCGTTTTCGTCAATATATATATATTATGGATATATATATATTATGGATATATATATATATATATTATGGATATAT
The DNA here is from genome assembly GCF_000520075.1 of Aphanomyces astaci. NCBI lineage: Eukaryota > Oomycota > Saprolegniomycetes > Saprolegniales > Verrucalvaceae > Aphanomyces > Aphanomyces astaci. The sequence continues at coordinate 62,745 of NW_009798389.1, forward strand.
ATATATATATATATTATGGATATATATATATTATGGATATATATATACCTTTTGTGCTTGGTAAAGGTGGCGCGCTTGGCGTATTCGTTGGGCACGTCGTAAATGTAAATCGAATTGTCCTGGGAACCGACCACCAACGACACGCCGTCGGGTGAGTACGCCACAACCGAAATCGGCTGCTTGGTGTCTCTCGTCTCATGGAGTACCTCTATATATGTAAATATATTACGTATTATATAATATATATATATTATGTATTATAGAATGTATATATTACATTATATATGTATTACATATAATATAATATATATATATTATGTATAATATAACGTATTTTACATGTATCGAATGAATTCAGCAAATGTGATGGAGAATATCCTAACCAATCAAACGTGCACGAACAAAACAATACTTCCACCAATCATCGAGTTGTTTGGCCCTGTCAATAAAATGTTCATCTTCCATTGTATATACATACACCATCATACATGTGAATAACTTCAACACTGACTCGAATGGATGATTCTCGAGTGAAATCAGCTACCACGTTCAAATTTTGAGCGAAACGGACAATATATATATATATATATTGATATACTTCCGTCTATACAATTAACAAACCAAATTAATTTCACGTGTCTAAAGGTGACAACACCATCACCACCAGCCAACCCAAACACCATCAGCAGCATATTCATCATTGCCATAACTTATATCCTTTGAAGCGAAAATTAGTAATATTGTCAACTTGAATCATAGTGGGAGTAAGTACCGCCCGTAGAATCGATCGAATCTAGATTGGAGAAATATCGAAAATCACGAATAACGACGCTATTGGCCAATACATTTTTGAATGGATTTGATTGGCTCGTACGGAAACAACACAAGTATATTCAACCAACCAGAACACTCCAGCGTGCTTCCATCTTGAGTAGACAAACCAAGCGACATTATTCGATTCGACGGGGTCTGGAAATTTGTACCGAATATACCACAATATATATATATATACATATATCCACATTCGATGGCACGACAATCACAAATACTTGACACCCAACCAACCACACACATATATATATATATATATATCTTTGCTTTGGTATACCTAGTTGGACGGCGCCATCCACGACCTTTTCTTCGTAAATCAACACTGTGCCATCCTTTTTATGCCGATTCTTGCGGGGGTTGCCGCCGAGTCCGACGGCCACGTACGCGCCTTCAGGTGAATACGCCACTGCCCTGGAGGCGGTTTCAAGGGTGAATTTGAGCACACATCGGTGCCGATGCAGGTCCCACAGCCGCAGCGTAGCGTCGTCTCCGCCAGTGATTGCTTTGTCTTTTAACGGGTGTATAGCCAAAGCCTGGACGTGGCCTTTCCAGTGCATTTCGACACTCCATTGAACAGACCCATCCGACAAACTCAGCTCCAACACCGCACTACCCCTTGTACCCACGAGAATCGACTGGTTGCACCACGCTAGAGACCGTACAGGCATCTCGTGCACGGAATTCCACTCGGAGAGACACTCCAAATCGCCCGACCACAGCTACATACATTTATATATATATACAAACATGAGTGAATACTCTATATATTGTTCAAACTGGAGCGACATGCATGGTGGAAATGAACGAGTAGTGAATGAATCGACGACACAACCAAATATAGCGACAGATGCAAATATCAGGATACTAGTACAAGCAGCGATAGAGTTGGCGAATCAGCATAAACGTGTCCAAGTTTGTTTCTGAGTAAGAGGACATTATATCGAGAACTCAAAACTGGACCCGCCAGCCAGCAGAATAATATCTTATAGACTCAACAACACCCGCCTCATGGCCAATCAAATCACGACCTGTTGAGTTTCTGCCAATCCAAACGCTTGATTTGGGGGCAAACCCATATATATATATATATATATATATATATATATACGAATCGTTGAATACTAAACTCTAGTTTGTACAACCTGATATTCGATCAATTCGATTCGAAGGCTAGTTGGGGTGAAAAACACAATACTACTTTCTATATATACTATGATTGTCACATCGGTTCAAATGTACACTTACTTCTCCATGCCTTGTAGAATGACTTGGCCAATCAAAGTGCATTCATGGGAAGTTTCAACCAATCACCATATAGTTTGGTCCTGCGGTTTCACCAATCCAAAACACCATCTCGTTAAATGTGAATGAATACCATCCATTGAATACGCTTCAAATCAAGCTACAATATATATCAAAGGTACAGATGAATGACTAGAGAATATATCATTGACGATTTTGGGCAGCACGTTCTCAAAAATATCAAATGTCTATAACGTGGAGATGCCATGTTTCGATGCAAAATTGCCAGAAATGAACTGTCGTATATCATCACATATATCAAATGTATGTCTCCTCGAGCTTTTAATATTTCAGAATGTATGGGTACAGAATGTATGTTTTACCTTGATGAGACCATCCCGACCGCCGCTACACAGGGACGTGCCGTTTATGACGACGAGAGCAGCCACGTTGCGGGTATGCGCCGGCACAATCGTCACCAACTCAATGCCTAGTATACCACGTATAGTATTACTAGCCACGGATAGTATTACTAGTTGATAACATATTTGATACCCTTGAATTTGTACAATTCGCCGCTCGTGGACCCGACGATCGCGTCTTGGTGGAGAAATACCACCGATAAAAATGGCTGCAAATACCCTCGTTTGCCCATCACCGCTTGCTTTCGCACGAGATTTCGGCCTTGCTGGGCGTAAAATAGCACCGTGTGGGTGTTCAGCTACGATTGGTTGGAATGGGGTCAAAACAAATTTATCTTTGATTTAAAATTATTTGACATTTTTCAGATTTTTTCTTATTATACTGATTTTTTATTTTCCCTTTATTTTGGCCAAATGGTTGGAATTGGAAAGGGGTTGAAACAAATTTTTTAAAAATATCAGTTTAGTTTTTAAATATATGTGCCATTTTTCAGATTTTTTATTATGATTATACATAAATATATATATATATATATATATATTGCCTATACAATATATGGAATAACACAGTACCGCTAAAAACGTCGATGCAGTGGGATGAAACACAAGCCCGAGCAGTTTGTGGGCGCCAGACTTGACACTTGATAACACGACGCCAAGTTCCCAGTCGTACAAGACAATGCGGTTGTCTGCATCGCTGCCAGCGGAAGCTAGCAGATTCCCCGCAGGATTGAACCTATTATTACAAAATCCACACCATATTATTATCCATTTACGGGAAATGAAGAAATATTACTATATATATATTTAGCACGTACGCGAGTTCGACCACACCGCGCTTGTGGGTGCCGCGAAGCGTCGACAGTACGTCGAGCGCCTACCGTATACATCCCGATGTACCATTGAATATGAGTTCAAGTATACTATACTGAATATAGCATTGTTTAATATGATTTCAAGTATATATACTATACTGAATGTAGTATTGTTTTTTATATGAGGTTCAAGAATACTTACTGTACTGAATGTAGTAGTATAAGTTCAAGTATACTATACTGAATGTAATAGTATTTTATATGAGTTCAAGAATACTTTAATAAATATAATGTATATATATATATATACGAAACATGTGTACCTGCACTTGCCACACGTGAATGGCGGGGTATTTCCCACCTTCCCCCGATGCTACGACGTCCAAAGTCGGATGCACCGCCAAGCACAGTACCTGCAATCACGTCAAATGAGACGAATAGTGACCAATATCGGGGGTTCGAATAGTGACATGTCTTCAGAAAATAGTGACATATCTTCGTACTTCGTCTTGATGTTGTTTAAAGTGTTTTTGGGACCATCCCTTGGCATCAAACACAACAACGACCTTGGCCACTGGATACACGATTTTGCCTAAATATATATACATAAATATATATTTAGAATTAGATTTATTTTTAGACGAGTAGTATTCAAATATATATATATATATA
>NW_009798389.1:68976-104721 GCF_000520075.1 Aphanomyces astaci
GTTGGAATTGGAAAGGGGTTGAAACAAATTTTTTAAAAATATCAGTTTAGTTTTTAAATATATGTGCCATTTTTCAGATTTTTTATTATGATTATAAATCAATATATCTATATATATATATATATTGCCTATACAATATATGGAATAACACAGTACCGCTAAAAACGTCGATGCAGTGGGATGAAACACAAGCCCGAGCAGTTTGTGGGCGCCAGACTTGACACTTGATAACACGACGCCAAGTTCCCAGTCGTACAAGACAATGCGGTTGTCTGCATCGCTGCCAGCGGAAGCTAGCAGATTCCCCGCAGGATTGAACCTATTATTACAAAATCCACACCATATTATTATCCATTTACGGGAAATGAAGAAATATTACTATATATATATTTAGCACGTACGCGAGTTCGACCACACCGCGCTTGTGGGTGCCGCGAAGCGTCGACAGTACGTCGAGCGCCTACCGTATACATCCCGATGTACCATTGAATATGAGTTCAAGTATACTATACTGAATATAGCATTGTTTAATATGATTTCAAGTATATATACTATACTGAATGTAGTATTGCTTTTTATATGAGGTTCAAGAATACTTACTGTACTGAATGTAGTAGTATAAGTTCAAGTATACTATACTGAATGTAATAGTATTTTATATGAGTTCAAGAATACTTTAATAAATATAATGTATATATATATATATACGAAACATGTGTACCTGCACTTGCCACACGTGAATGGCGGGGTATTTCCCACCTTCCCCCGATGCTACGACGTCCAAAGTCGGATGCACCGCCAAGCACAGTACCTGCAATCACGTCAAATGAGACGAATAGTGACCAATATCGGGGGTTCGAATAGTGACATGTCTTCAGAAAATAGTGACATATCTTCGTACTTCGTCTTGATGTTGTTTAAAGTGTTTTTGGGACCATCCCTTGGCATCAAACACAACAACGACCTTGGCCACTGGATACACGATTTTGCCTAAATATATATACATAAATATATATTTAGAATTAGATTTATTTTTAGACGAGTAGTATTCAAATATATATATATATATATACACTAGACTAAACGAGTATGTACCTTGCTTTGTGTACTTGAGGTTGTTGCGGCTGTCATGGGAGCGATAGCCATAGATCCAGTCCATCTCGAGCTGTTCAGGTGGCATCGTCGTGTCCTACTCGTACATTTCCATCGCATTCGGAAGCGGTTGAGATTTTTAGAACTATATATATATATATATATATATATATATATCGAATATGCAGGAAATAATATAATTACAGGTTCAGGAGCGGCTGTGGTCGGTGGAATGCAACTGCCAACCCATGGTTTGACTGGCTCGGCTTGTTCACTTCCTCGCTCGTGTACCAGAGACTCGATGGCAAATTCGCCCACGTTCGATGCTTCTTCAAACGGACTTCGCTCCAGCGGGGTTTGCAACTACGATCAAATCATGTTTCAATCCCATGTATTGGAATTGATAAATCAATCTATATATATATAAAGTTAAGTGAAAAATTATATATGAATATATACAGTAAATGAATCTATATATACAGTTAAGTGAAGATGTAATATATCTATATATAGTTTAGTGAATAAATGAATATATATAGGTTTGTGAAGATAAATATATAGTGAATTTATACATATATAGAGTTGTGTTTATTAAATATACCTCCATTTCGTCATAAAGTTAAGTGAATAAATATATAGTTAAGTGAATATGTAATATGTACATATAGTTTAGTGAATAAATGAATATAGTTTAGTGAATAAATGAATTTATATACATATATATAAGTGAATATATAAATATATAGTGAATATATATATATATTATACATATATAGAGTTGTGTTTATTATATACCTCCATTTCATCGTCCGATGTCGCGTGGTATTCGAATTCTGGCGGTGTGGGCTCGTGCACTTCCATTTCCATGCGCCACTGAAACAAACACCGGTCGTCTTGGCCACTCGTCATCACGTACTGGTCGTCCATGCTATATATATATATATATATATATATTATATGTATCATAACATAAATCCTTGTTTACTAGCACGTATTGAAAGATTAGGATATATATCTATATATATATGATCAATTGACAACGAGCTAGAGTTAACTATGGGATATGAATGTACACACGAATCATCGACAGAAGAATGTAGCCAATCCGATTGTACAGAAATCCAGATATCAAATTCGTATATGACTTTGATCAGGGTTATTCACATCCCCACAGGACAAACAGTATTTATTACATTCAAAACTCAGTACAACGAACGAATCGATCGGTACAGTTGGCGATTCAGTACACAATCCAACACATTTCGGCAAAAAGCAGCAATATATATAGTTATTAGTACATACGTGAATTCGACGTGGGAGATGCGGCCACTGTGGCCATGGTACTGGTGGCTCAAGTTGGCCGAGGGTAAGCACGGGTACTTGTACACCCGAATGTGTCCAAATTGATCGCCCGTCACTAAAACTGTACCAGCGCGGTTGCGGTTCAGTGCCACCACATCAAACGAATTCTTTTTCACTGGCCACGCCCCCAGCACTAGGAGAAAAGTATCACCATCGAATAGGATCGATTTATACTATAGTCTTGAAATCGATTCGAAACTCGGCACAATCGAACGTCTGTGGAGAATGGATTCAAGAACCACCGAAGCCAATCAAATCACGTCCTGGTACATTTCAGCCAATCCAAACGATTGACTTGACCCAGTCCCCCTCCACATTGGGCAAAACCATATATATATATATACTAATCGTTGTATAGTATAGCTTGTACATATGGATCAAACGGATTCGAATGCTATTGGGCAAAATATACTCATAGGTCCAAAATTGGGTGAAATGCACAATAACAACAATCGATATATCGACTTATACTGTAATATATAAATTGACAACGAACGACTCGTGAGGTTCAACGCGAGTGGCGTTGCATATGGTTATATTGCATCATATAAACACATACAACGAACGGAGAGTAAAAGAATAGTAGCGAAATGTTCAACGGGTGATGTATTCTCCCATATAAAACAAAGCAAACTAGACTTGTGATTTCCATCATATACAAACGTATATATATAGTTCAGGAATTTAAACAACACAAGGGACAATACATTCATTATATATTGTTGTGTTTATTCCAAACTGGAGCAACGTGCCGACTATATCGACACAAAAACCAAATAATAAATGTGCAGAAGGATCAGTATGTAGCCAATCCGATTGCAGGAAATCATCCGTCCATCCAATCAATCAACAACGAATTTGGGCTGTGAGTTCAATTAGTGTGATGGGCATCACCACCAGGCATTTTTTTTACATACAATATTCAGTACAAAAAATCAATCGGTGGATTTGGCAAAGTAGAATCAAAGGATAAATGTTGGCAATATATATATATATATGTTCCAATACAAGATGCAAGTACCTGGCCACCCATATATGGACGTGCATGTCGCCCACGTCACGTCTTTGAGAGCCCCGAGGCGGGTGTTTTCGACACTGGAATTAGTGTCGTAATACACTAATTCGCCTTTGGTCGTCGCAATTTGAAGCCATTCGCCCGTGGAACTCAAATCAAAGTGCGAGAACGCCACGCTCGGGTCTTTGCTGCGGCATTTTCCTGTTTTCATAATATGATTAATTTATATATATATATATATATTATCACTATAGGTATATTGTCAAAAATCCAGTATTCAAAACTAGAGCCACCTGTAGAATCCAATGTCTTAAGAGACTGAATTAATGAACTGCTGCTAAGCCAATCAAGTCACATGCCTGTCGAATCGAAAGGGCAGAATCAGTTCAGTCCCTCCGAAACCTGATATATACTAAACATTGGAAAGTGTAGTCGTTTGTATAAGTTTAAACAGGGCGGGTATATACACTAAACATAGTATACTATAGTGTGTACAAGTTTACATAGCGCCAGCTGTTTTTGGCTCATTCGCTCGAAAGACCAAATGTGGGCAAAAAATACCATGAATATATATATATATACCTTTCGACGCCCAGTCGTCCGTGTTGTACAAGTACACGACGTTTTCCGAACAGACAGCGAGTGTGGTGCCATCGGCACTGAATTTGACGTTGGAAATGAACTTTTTAGAGTCTTTTCCTTGATACTTGACGGCCAAATTCGGTTCATTCAAGATCGTAAACGCTCCGTTCAAGTGGGGGGTGTCGCTGTCCACGTCTGTGCCCAACCTACATTCGCAACAAAGTATATCAAATGTTAAAATCGATTTGATATTTTTTATACTATATATTCCAATCGATTCAATATGTGATACATTCATTTAATTTTATTATTACCCCACAGCAATCACTTTTCCATCAGGAGAGTACATGCACGATCGAGCCGGTGCGTCCAAATTCACCACACGCAAGTTACGGTGGTGGAGTAAATCCCATACGCGAATGCTGCGGTCGTCCCCCACGGAGCACATTTCGTGGTTCGTTGGATGGGCTGCCAACCCGCCTCTACAATCTCCCATTGTTAATACTCGCCCATATAACATCATATATATATATCCAAATATAAAGTTAGACTGGCTAGAAGATCAGCCACGTATTGGGACGGAGATACAAACGTTTTGAAAGGCAACAGGGAGGAGGAATATGGGACAAAAGGGATGTATGTATATATATATACAACTATTTTTAATATCAACATTGAAATATACAATCAAAGCGGTCAAATAGGTCATGTGTGTTTGTTTCACTGAAATATAATCGGCTTGTTGAGATCACCAACAAATTAAGAAAGGCAGTATGAACTGGCTTTAATTAATGAAGCTGGCTTTTTGATTGGCTAAAAAGAATGAACGTTGTGCTCAAAGTATTGCTGTCACACATATACAATATACATGCGCTCATATGAACAATATATATATATATCGAATGGTGCACAACCTCCCATAAAGCACTGTAACTAGTACTATAAATACTATACACACTTATCACTAGTTGATAGTAATATCACGGCGTTCCCTCTAAACCCGATATCATACCCATTCACTAACGTTACATGAACAACAAAGCCCAAATACTAACTACCGTATGTTTCGTTGGTCTACACTATGAAATATAAAACGTATATATATATATATATAAATACTGTCATAATTCAACCCAATCTCGAATCAAAAGTATATCATTGAAATATCGAAGTAAAAATTGTTTCAATCTCATTATTTATGGTGCAAAGGTACGACAAATACGGTCGTATATACAACTCATAACAACATAGCTAGTACAGTTTTTTCATATAGCCAACGTTATATATAAATATATATATATATCAACACAAACCCACGTACAGTTTGCGGCTGCAGTGGCCCATAACCAGCGGCCCATAATGCAAATTGCATCCGTCCGACGTGCTTAATTCGTAGATTTCGGCGCCGCCCGTGGCAATTAGCAGTTTCGTCGCGTCGCCATTCGTCACGGCGCTTCGGACACGGCCGACAAAACTGCCCAGTGCTGTACCCATACAAATATCCAGTCTTTAAGTATATTTCATTCAAGGTTTGATATATATATATATATATAGTGGTCGTACCAACAATGTCAAACGACGCCCCTGGTTCCATCCGTTTGCTCCAGAGTCGAATTTTACCATCTTTTCCGCCCGACACAACTCCGCCCGAGAACACATGCAGAACGTTCACGGCTGCCGCGTGGGCAAACAGTACCTGGTTCATCTCAATATTAATATACATATATATAAAAATAGTTATAAAAAATAAAATTATAATACAAGCGTTCACAAGCTAATAAAGCAGCAATTATGATATATATATAATCGAATTATCAATACATATGTATACACATATACATCTTGTCCATTCGATTCAAAATGGGAATGGGGTACTCCATTGAATGAACACAAAGCCACAATCAACAGACAATCGATATCGACCAATCAAACTCTCAAAAACACGAATCCAGTGGCCAATCAAAATCTCTCATTTCAAACCATTCCATCCATATCGGCTTCGGGGTGTGTCATTTTATATAATTCGCAGGACACTGGACGTCGTGTTCGTCCATACAAAACACGAGTACGAGCAAACAATAGATATCGATGGATTTGGTACCCAACTTTTGATGTTAAAATAGCCCAATACATCGTATGCTAGACATGGCAAACCTTGATCACGTTGCGGCCTTCCCACAGCCAAATTTCACCACGAACGGTGCCGGATAGCATCAACTTGTCCGAAATAGGCGCAATACTCAACAGCGTTTGCATTTTGGCTTTTTTGCCCAACACCCCCGGCTTGGGATGGAATACCAGTCCTGGTGAACTCTCGATGCTGTCCTGGTACCAAAAGCTGATGTGGTGCTGGCCACACGTGACGAACAGGGCTACAAAAATAGGTATATTTAGACGAATTTTATATATATATATCCGAAATATTGTAGTGTAGAAGAAAAGCTACTTCGAAATACGCACGAAAGTAGTATACGGACTGGGCTTAGTATTGATTGCTTGGGTACGTACGAAATGGTACTAATACACTACTGGTAATATGACTCAATAAAGTCGACGATCCGTGGTAGAGAACCCACTCATCTTCGACGTAGTTTTCGAATATATCTCTATTATTATTATGATATATTGGGTATTCCACATACATTTCCGCAAATCTCGTTCAGAATTGCAATACTTTTCAAAAGATGATAGTGAAAAAACGCCATCGATGCTCTCATATATTTGGGCATTCAAGCCAGTTGTATATAAATAAATCAACCCATCCAGCCCAACTCTATCAAATGTCCACATGTCTATCTATCTACTAATAGTCGACTACTCAAGGTATATATATATATATATATATTGACGTCAATAAATCAACCCATCCAGCCCAACTCTATCAAATGTCCACATGTCTATCTATCTACTAGTAGTCGACTACTCAAGGTATATATATATATCTATATTGACGTGAATTGAAACAAATTGATTGAAATACGCACATGAAGTTATAGGTTGCAGCGCCAAGACACGGTACGGAGACGTTCGTGCAGTGTGTGTGAGCTGGGGCATGCCCATCAAACCCGACGTCGGCCATTGGTAAATAGCCACTGTATGAAACGCATCGTTGCCAATCGACAAGAGGGTTCTAAACGCATATACATCCACGTTACAAGAACATATATATATATATATATTCTCTTGATACAAGCACGTAGGGAGCGTACCGTTGGTCGGGCATCCACGCCAGGTGCCCGATGCCCACTGAGTGCAAGTGTCGAAGGGTGCAGAGCAGACGCAGCGACTGCACTTCCCACACGCAAATACGAGGGCGAGTGCCTTGTTCCCCCGATGCCACCACCGACTGATTTGGGTGCACGGCCAAGCTCAATACCAAGTCCGTATGGTACTGGCAATAGCTAATCATGGGTTGGTGAATTTATATATATATATATATATATATAGGATAGGGAAGGATAAATAGAGGATTGTGTGGTCTGTTGGTTGGGTTGGTTCTGCTATAAACTGGAGCGACAGAGAGAATGCATGATTGGGAATCGACGACACTACCCAAATATATGTACTACACTAGAATCGACCGATATATATATATATATATACTGACTGGCTATATATATATATATAGCCAATCAGATGGCAGGAACCACCACCATCATCATCGACATAAAAATTTCGTTTGTGACTGTCAATTCGTGTGTTTACAATCAAACCCACGGGATAACTTTTGCTCTTTTTTCATACAAAATGCCATACAAACCATGACAGATTTGGCAAAGCAAGCAGCAAACAACAGTATAATTGATGTGTTGGGGTAAAAGGACAAATAATACCGTTGTTTGTGCTCGACGTGGTCGTACAAGACGACAACCGAGGCCGCTGGGTATGCGATTTCATTCGTCGACACGTAATTCACGGTCTGCCGCCCCGCCGAATTCATGCCTAAGTATAAAAAATCAATAAAAAATAGTTAGTGTGTGACTGCCACCGAAAAGGTAACGTCAAATAATACTCTGACAGCGAAGTTCCTGTGCAAATAAGAGGAGAGTAAATAAATATTTTCAAGAAATATGTTGATATAGGACCTCTGGATGCCAATATGGCATGACACAACTATTGCTTATATATCATGTACTCGGTAAAAACCAAAGTGGACAGTTGCAATTAAAGTTATTTCTGCCAGAAAAAAATCAATACAAATTCGACGACGTATTTTATTATAAATGTCAACACACAACAGCTGTCGTTTGAAAGTTGTCATATTGTTGTGCTAATTATAAACTGGATGACTGCCAAAAATCTCGCAAACGAAAATAAGCTCGTCAATATCTTCCGGATAGAAGAATTTTGGGGCAAACCCAAATTCATGTCGTTCTGGAAATATCAATTTATAGAGGATTTGATGAATTAATTTGCATATATTTTGGCTTGTGCACCAGACTATGCGAAGATTGATCTTTCGGCTTAGCATCGTACAATTTTGTGGAGGGTTTTATTTTATGATTTTTACAAAAGAAAAAGTATGTTTGCGAGATTTTTGGCAGTCATCCACTGGAGCAACGTGCCGAATGTATCGACTCAACATAAGAATCGGCAGAATAATTTAGCCAATTAGATTGCAGGAAATCATCAGTTACACCAATCAACAACTCATTAGAGTGTGACTTATATATGAGTAGGAAGAGCATCACCGTTTGACACATGTTTACACATAAAATTCAGTACATAAAGTCGAATGATGGGGATGGTAAATCAACATAAATCTTCTGGCTGAAAGAGCAATATTATTTCTGAAAAGTTGCGAGAATTGGGGATTTGTAACATTATTTTGTGGCAGCTAGAGTGACCCTAAATACTACATACTCGTATAATATTTGAAAAATCAATCCTCCAAACACACAACAACACCCACCAAGTGTTCAATAGGGAAGAAAGATACACTATCCCCACTATATATATATATACTGTAACTACCGTAAATCCAGTCCAAGGTCAAACTGGGCAATGGAATCGCGTTCTCGGGCACGGACGTGGGCGCGGCGTTGGCCACTACAGAAAAATAGAAATCCATAGTACATATTGTCAAGTCAATTCGAAATTGGAGTGGGGAGTTCCATCGAATAAAAATATAATAACGAAATCGACAGGCAATCGATCGACCAATCAAAACACAGAACACGAATCAAGCAGCCAATCAAATTCTCGCTTCAACCATATTAGTGAATACGAGTGAAATTAGTGTGCAGGGCGAGCCTTTTTACACATAATATTCAGAATACTACAAATCAATCGATGGATTTGGTAAATCAGCACAAAAATTCAAATGAAATAAATTTTTATAATAAAAATATTTTTTATTTTTTGGCCGAAAGCACAAGAACCATTATGTATACACTGGACACCCACTCCTCGTGTCAACTCCGTTCCAAAGTCCAAAGTTTCCCGGTAGAATGGAGTGAAAATTGGACTAATGTATATTCGAGACCGTCCGAGCCAATCAACGCGCACTAACGAATTCTTTTAAACCAATCATCAATTCGTATACTTTGACCCAGTCTAAATCTTGAAATGTGAACAAACTTAAACTCTGACTCAACTCGAAAAACCAGTTGCTTGCTGCCAAGTCTAGATTGCAGAAAAAGTGCAAACAGGATTCCAATATTGATTGGTCCATCGACTGAACAACAGAAGAGCCAACTCGACAGCCGACATCAACCAACCGATCCAAAGCCACAACACGAGTCCAGTGACTTATCAAAACTCCTGCAACCATCGAATCGTGTGTAGTGTAGGATTAAACAGTGTGAATGCTATATATATAAATATATATATGGCATCTCCAAAAACAAAAAAAGTATTCTTTTTTTGGCTCACACCACACGATTCAACAAACGTACTAAGCCGTACATATATATATATATGACAAGCTGCTTGTACCCGTATTTTGCCACGGTTGCGTGAACGCTGGCTCGTCCGTAGCGGCATATTCATGCACAAGGGGATTGGGTATATCGGCGTCCATATTGGCGCTCTGGGCGCGCGAGTAGATGGGAGCATGCGCTTCCACGTCCAAATCACTGTCTGCAAGATCGTACTCGTCCGACAAGTCTTGCGGCGCGTCAAAGAAATATACCCACGTGTTGACTTCGGGGGTCGTTTCACAGTATTTAATGTACTCTGGCAGCGTAATGCACTTGTCGGGGTGTTTGCCTACGATCGGTCAAAAGGTGAAATTAGTGTGATTGGTAGGCATGTGGCAAAAAACGACCATGTAGTAGTACTCATCGTCGTAGTATGGTTTGGTTTACATGGGACACACAATCGACAGAAAACTTGAGCCAATCAGGTTGCAGGAAAGAATCACCAACCTTGAATTAGTGTGTGACTTCAATTCGTAATTGCAGGAAACAACCAGTCTCAACATTGAATTAGTGTGTGACTTCAATTAATGTGATTGCAATCGCAACGTTTTACATCCAACCTTCAGTACAAAACAATCGATCGATATATTGTGCTTTCGAGTGAAATCTCGTGTTGTGGTTTCTCGTTGGAATTTAAATCGATTTGATTGGCTACCCTCCGATGAGCTCAAAATTATTAACCAATCAAAACATTCTAAATGAAATTCAACCAATCAGATCGATTGTGAATCGGTTTCATCGGCGCGATTCGATTGCACCCCCTCCCCAAATTTGTATCAAATCGAAAATATTGTCAAGTCGATTATTCGAAGAAATTGGACTGGGGTGGAGAATAACCAAATCGGCAGACAATCGATATACGACCAATCAAAACCGAGATCACTAAGCAAGTAGCCAATCAAATTATCCACTCTTCGAAGAATTCAACATTGAATTAGTGTGTGGTTGAAATTAGTGTGATACTGGACGATCTTTACGTGCAAATGTCAGTACAAAGAATCATCGATCGATAGATTTGGCAAAGAATTAGCTCAAAAGTCAGCCAAATTTTGGGTAAAAGAACTATAATATATTATACCTGCTTTGCGAAACGCAAAGAGCGCGATTTCCTCCAACACTAATTCGGTTGGACAAGACCGGCCAATGGACAGCTTGCACAGCCCCGTGAGCGTCGACTTCATGGCCAGCGTCAGTTCGTCGATCGTGATCTCGCCGCTTTCGTTAAAGTCGTAGCAGTTGTACACGAACGTGATCTTCTGGGGAATGGTCATGGCGCTGAGTAGTGCCAACGCCCCGAGAAACTCGAGCGCGTCCACAAGGCCATTCTACGTATATCGCGATCATTCGATATGGACGAGAACGTAGTTGCGTGCACACGAGGGGGTTGACGTACTTCGTCCGTGTCCATCGCGTCAAAGAGCAGCCCAGTGATGCGTTCCATCTCTGCCTTTGCTTTGATTTCAAACGTGTCTTGCAGGGGACTGCAAATGTCGATCATTTCCACGCGATTAATCCCAAAGCCCTCGGCCACGTCGTTGAACGACTCCCAGCACTTGTTCACATCCTTCTCCGAGACTACATGCAGGACCATCCATCATCATGTGACTTGGTATTCATTCGCATCGAAATGGACGTACTGTTCACGAACGGCAACGCTGCATTCGCAAACGTAGCTTTCCCATGTAATTGCCCCATGTCCGTCACCTGAATGGATAGCTTGAATATGGAAACACTCGGGGCCGTTTCATGGATCTTCAAGGAGGTGCGTATCCGGATAAAAAGGATGCCCATTCGGATACGAAAGGTAACTGTCCAATCAAACATCGACCTGGATTATAGCCAATGGGATGCAAACATAACATTCATTGGATATATTTATTTCGTTATGAATGAATTATCTACTGGTACTAACTTAAGAGTAACGAGCCCGACCATTGACGTGCCGATTGTGCCCACTAAATTATCCAATCAAACCCTAAATCGATTTTCATTGGACAAAATGCAACCTCTAGACAAATGATACCTGTATAAACGCATGCTCTGAACCGTAACATTTGTGTTTAAAAGTACTTCTATACATGATACCTGTTCGAATTGTATAAACCTTTATAAAATGGTAATCGTATGTTGTTGACATAGGTTGAAACTTTCGTTTTCAATACATAACTCAAGTATAAAAATCGGCACACCAATGGTCGCTCGCCTGTGTAAAGTACTCACACTTCAAATATTAATTGTGCAATCCTAAACTGTTTAAATCGATATACTTTGGGCTCATTCGAAAGAGCTCAACGTTATCCATCCAACAATGTACTCCAGTATGTATCAAGGATTCGAAAAAAACAACTGAAATATTCGAAAATGAAAATGAAGAAAAATCGCCACATCAATGGTTGGTCAGGTAAGTTACAGTGTACTGGTAGTAAAAACGACTGGATTATTGCTCCACATACAGTACTCAACTTTCAGCATTGCATACGTGTGCCTCGAGTTTACTGTGACTGTGAGTCCAAATATTCAAGTATATATGTTCTATATTAGGCGATGTCTTTGTGGGGTTTACGGTAATGCCATATCATCTTGGCGTTGGTTTTCCACAGGGAACTCTTCACCGAATGAATTGCCATATCATATGTCAAGACCGTGCCGTCACAAAGCACTTCGATATCACGCTCGCGCAATTGGTCTGCCAGGACCTTGACCACGTCGTGCACCTAACATTTCAAATAAGCACGTATATGTACGTATACTAACTATCCTATCATGTAATATTTCTACCAACCATACCTTGTTGTGCCCAGCCAAAGCGAGTTGAGGCTGGTGCAAACTGGCCAACTGGTAGGCTGCATCCACACTAGGCGTTGATAACGGTTGTCAAATGCATAGCCCTTCTCATGTTTAGCCGTTCGTACGTCGTGTCTGGAGCTAGCCGAAACGACACGACTGGATATTCCACTGGTGGAGCTGATTTGTCGGGAGGGGGGCTCACTGGCAGCACCCTCTTTTGAAACCCTGCAATCGCATAATGTCGTTGAAATCGTTGAGACAATGTACACGAGCTGCTACAATATACCGTGAGAGGCGTAAAATTCCGCTTCGAGGGCTGCGTCCGTGTCTTTGAGGGTGGGAAACAGCTTGTCGACAATTTCGTGCAACGTACGATCAAATCTAGGTGAAAGGTTACCGATCGTAATATATACCAAGGTGCTGTACATGCATTTCGGTGACACCCCAAGGTCTGCGTGACACTTCGGGCACGTTCGACACCCAAGGTGGAAGTGGCGAAAGATGCAGCTCTTGCAAACTACACTTATAGAGGAATGAAATGAGGAATGGATGGACAGGAAGGACTGACAGGAATGGAGGCACTCAGGCAATGTGTGGGCGTCGCGAAAGTACCCTTGGCATAAAATACAAACCAAATGCGCATTGATCGCTGCTGCGACGACCAGTGGCATGGGGCTTCTGGGGTTGGCGTAAATAGCAGTTTCACGGTTGCAGAATGAAGCGAGTCCTAAATTCACCCAAAACAGGAACTTTGTGAGGAATCGTGTCTTTTGGATGATTTGGAATTGCACGGTTGTATCGAGACGTTTGGAAGTTGAGTAATCATGCGGTATCAGAGTTAGTTAATCAAGGCTCTAATCAAGTTCTTTGTTGAATCCAACGAACGCCGCGTGTCGAGGACTAACGTTATGATAAATCCAACTTTCGCTCAAATTAGTCCCGAAGTGTAACCGATATGTGCCAAGGACGTACTACGTATAAACGGGGGGTGGGTGGTTGCATCCCAAGTTTTAGTATTGCTGTATTATTGATATGGCACGAATTACCGAACCCAGTTCAATCGAATCACGCCGATCAAACCGATCACGAATCGCTCCCATTGGTCAATCTGAAAATGCGTGTCTCTGATTGGCTACATTATGTTATCTTTTACTTCGTGCTTTCTGAGGAAATCCAATGAAATATCGCGGCGAGATTTGTGATCGGTTTTACGAATCTCGCAAAATTGGGAAATATGTATCACATACATAATACACGTTCGCATACGGACCAACCATATGAATCTTGGTTTTTCAATTGTATTATTTCGTCGAAAAGCACTTAATTAAAAAGGTACACTTTCTCCCGATGGGGTCGAAAGAACGCTTCCTAGTTCGACCAAGTTGCACGCGAATCTTAACAGCACGAGTTTCGTAAACTATCAGGAATAGATGGGGGACGACAAAGGGCATGAGTTAGTCACACCGTACAATTGGACGGCTGCTTGATGGCTGACAAGGCATGCAAATGTATGTATTCAATCACATTACCCCAATCTATTTGAGTCGCGCCGAATAATTCGCAGCGACGCCTGGGGCGACGGCATTTTCACGAATTTCAACGTTTGGGAGGCTGCGCAGCAGCTCCATGAGATTCGCCGCGTGATCTTTGGCGGAAAATGTCGGGTCGATCTGCTTGAACTTGTTGCCCACAGAAGCGAGTAGGGACCACCCGTCCGGTTGTTTCGCCGCCTCAATCGCGAGGTACACGACCTTCTGCCACGGCCGAGATCTTGGCGGCTTCTTCGTGGGTTCTTTGGCGGCTTTGCACACTTTGCTGCAATATTTGGGCGTGGACATTCCTTTCATCTTGTACCAATACAGCGAATACGTCTTGGCTTTGCCGCATTCTAGGCACGCGATGGACGTTTTGGATTTGTCGTACTCGAGCTTGCAGGTCGGGCAATGCACGTCTGGGTACTGGTTTATTTCGGCCACAAACCCCGAATGAAACATGGTAAAGATGCCACCGCAAAGCCCACAGCTGCATGTCATGGTCTTGTCTGCAGCAGGGGTCGCACCAACACCAGCTTCGTCGTCTTGCAATTGGGATGCGTCGACGGGGCTGTTGTCAAATGGTGTCAGATGTAAAGCGCGGCAAACTCGATTGCACTTGTGCGTGGCAAAGAAGCTCGTGATGCCAGCCTGGCCCAAGTTGCCATGGCCATATTTGGTTGCATCCAACGAGTGGATCTGAGGATCTGTGAAGATCGACCCGACGCCTTGCAAGTCCACAATCATGAGTTGCCCCTTGGTGTGCTGGTACGTAAAGTGGGAAAATGCTTGGGCTGTGGCCACTTGGCTGTCGTTGGCGGTGGCGGCAGCAGTACCATGGTCATCGCCGCCCACCCATCCGCTGTTGTTGTTGTACTTTGTATAGTCCCCTGGAATGTACGGCTCGGCCGTGAACAGCGGCCGGCCCTTGACTTCGTACCAGCACGTCGTGATAAAATCCACGCCCGTCTCAACATGCTTGGACTTGGAGAATTCCTTGGCTAACCGTTTTGAAATCGCGTGCATTTCGACGTCTTGGCGGACGTGGTGGTCCATCGTCGCCGCCGTCCCAAAGTAAAATTTCGCCACGAGGTTCAAACCGAGCTTTGTGTCCTGCATGCCGTGGGCGGTGCGCATGGCGCCCTTGGCAAATGGTGTCGACACCAACTTGATCGTGGTCGGTTGTTTGGTCGTGATGGTCACTGGGTTGGACAGGTTGTTGCATTCTAACCGAATCATGACACAGTAGCGAAACGCGGCAATCTCAGGGCATGCTTCCACGAGTGGCCACGACAGCGGTTCCACCGTCGTCGGGGGCGCCCACTCGGCTTTGACCCCTCCGTTTTTAGGACTCGACTTATTGGCGTCATCGTCGTTGTCACTATCGTCGTCGTCAGCTTCGTCGTCTTCGCCGATTTTCACGAGCGTCGCAGTCGTCGATCCTTTGGTCGAGACTTGCCTCGCGGTCGAAATCACGCTGCGCGACTTGCTCGCAGTCAGCGACGCCGTGCTGATCTGCCGCACGACGTCTCCAAACTTGACCACGTCACCGGACGCGGCCAGCGACACGGTCGCAAACGATCTCGCCAACCCGTCGCTTGCCAAAGTCGACATATACTCGGCCTGCAAAATCGCGACCATTTTTGCCGTGTTCTCTGGCTGGATCTCAATGAACCGAAAGTCAATGCCACGACGAGCAATCGTGCGCATTTGCTCTTGAATGCACGGTGTGGACGGGTCCATCGTGCCAGTGTACCGGTCGTGGTACAACTGTCCGTGACACGGGGCATCGCCCACAAGGATCATCACTTTGGCGTCGGATTCCCACGGCATATCGAGAGCTTCTGCGATACCTCCTGGGATGTCGGCAAAGTTGCCACGCCCCCCGCAAGCCTGCAACGTCGAGATAAACGCATGTACGTCTGGGATGTTGGTGGTCAGCGCGTGCGACTCGACGCGAAGCGGGGCGTGCGTGTAGCTGGCGTAATCGCGGTACCCCACGAACCCCGCGCGCACATTGGCATTGGGGTGGTCGACTTGGATGTTGGTGATGATGCTCGTGACAGCGTCCTTGGCAGATTTGATCCACGGGCCCATGGAGCTGGTGCAGTCCATGACGATCACCAGGTCCAACCGATTGGCTTGATCGTAAGCAGCCTTCATTTCTTGGCGCACACGCTCGACGTTGGCCCGCAAGTCGCTTTGCGTGGCTGCAAACGACGCCACCTCCTGCTCCCGAATAGCTTGAGCTTTCGGGTCCACGATGTGGAGTTTTTTGCACTTGTCGGCGCTGAAGGTGCACCCCCCTGGGGCGTTGAAAAACGGACAAATGTCGGCTTTGGCAGGTTTGCCTCCGCAAAGCTTGCTTGGGTGTTTTGTGGGCTGCGGTTTTGGGGGCGTATTATTCCCCCCAGGCTGGTCGTGCCGACGTTTGCACTCGCTTCCGTAGTGGCAGCCTCGGGCACTCTGGTAAAACGTGCACAATGGAGCATGGGCTGGTAAGGTCGGTGATTTTGCTGGTTTTGGAGCGACTTGGGAGTGGCCAGAAACGTTGCGAGACTGAGCTGCCAACAGCTGTGCGAGCTGGGCCTCCAGACCTAGTGCTTGGGGTTGCGCAGTGGCTGGGGTGGCTTGGCTTGCCAAAAGAGCCCGAAGCAACTCGACGTTGTTGGGTTGCACTTGGGGTTGGGCGAGTGGTGGCGGCGCCAACAACTGCGCTAGTTGAGCTTCGAGACTCAGTGCCGGGGCTGGTACGCTAGCTGGGGCAGGTTGGCCGGCCAAGAGCGCCAAAATTAGCTCCAGATTGGGGGTTGCTGGCGGTTGGGCGACTACAGGAGGGGCCGCGCGCAACTGCGCCAGCTGAGCTTCGAGGGCTTGAGCTCTTGCCGCTGCCGCTTGGTTCGCTTGAAGCTGAGCAATTTGGGCTTGCAAGAGCTGGATATGCAAGTCGCTATCAGACACCGCGGAAGGGTGTTGTTGGGGCGGCAATGGTGGGGCTGATGCTGTGTACCCTAGAATATGGTGACACCAACGTAAACTGGTAGCGCAAAGTACCTTGAGTGTGCCCAACAGTTGGTAGCGAGATAGTCTGGTTAGCCATGGCTGCGCGCAGCTGGAAGACGGTGTCGGCATTCGAGGGTTGTCCAGTTGATGGCGTAACGTTGAGTTGACGACGCAAGGCCTCCATTCTCGCAGCATGGTCCTTGCTCTCCGACATGCTGCAGGTCCAAGAATGATTTCTACGTCTGGTCATCTCCCGCCAAACAATCTACGAGCGACGGTTTCAGGTAAATATAACATTGTCGGCTTTGCAGTCCAAAATAGATGACTTGGGATGTGAAACTAACAGTAAACATGTGAAACGAATCGAGTGGTATTGGTGACCGTTTGGTGTCCATGCAAGCGGTAGACTCAAAATTAGAGGTGGCAAGTCTATCCTGTTGTGAATTTCGTTGCCCTCACGTCCATCGCATTCAATCCACCTCGCTCGGTGTATGGATTCCAAGTAAGAACTTAGATGACGACTCTGCTCTCTTGAAATACATACACGTGATTCGGTTTCAACAACGTAAATAGAGCGTCCGTGAATGGCCGGTACGTGTCGGCTTTGCCGCCCAAAATACATTCCACGAGTCGTCCTATCGAGAGGCGTTGGCTGGCATTTATCAACCCCGCTATAACGTGACAATGGAAGCGGTGCGCACAAAAAACTAACGCTGACTAAGGGTGTTGACGTCTCTAATATTGGCGTCATGTATAGTTACTCCAGTTTGCCCAAGATGGAAACATCAATGAAGTGATGCGACTGCTCGAGTCGGGCGCGAACGTGAACGTTTCCACCGAGGTATGTACCAGTAACTAGTCTGATAAGACGTTCAAAGCCACTAAACCCATAATATGCTTCAAAGGACGGACAATCGGCTGTCTTTCTCGCGTCCAAAAATGGACATGGCAACATCGTCAAGCTTCTGGTCAAGTATGACGCCAATGTGAATGAACCCAACAACGTACGAATGTTCTATTGTCATTCGTGTGTGACTTGGACTTAGCTGGGGTGGACGCCACTCATTGCGGCAGCTGTGGGGAGGCATGTGAACGTGTCGCAGGTGCTGCTTGAAGCCAAGGCCGACCCGAACGGCAGTATTCCTTTGGTGGGTACTCCATCTCAGTGTTGGTATATGAGGCTCATGGCTGGATATTGCTAGCAAGGATTGACAGCGCTGTACATCGCTGCATCCGACGGAAACGAAGAGTTGGTGACACTGCTGTTACATTACCACGCTGACGTGGCCCTTCGCACCAATGTAATACATATTCTCAAAACGTTATCCATCTTCCACACAATACGACCTCATGTAATGTTCGCGTACTAAGGCCGATAAAAGCCCGCTCGATGCTGCCTTGCAAAAGGGACATACCAGTATCGTGCACCTCCTTGTCGCTGCCGGGGGTGGTGTTAGGACGAGCTCGATAGAGGTACAACATTCATCCGCATCTGCCAACGATCAACATTTGCTATTATTCACGTATTTATATATATTATATTTGTAGACATCTCCTGCGTCGGGTGATGTTGCGACCCCATTGGTACGTACCATACGCACTATACATATATATTTGACTGAGCTAATGTCATATTCACAGACATACCACGACGCCCTTTTGGAAGCCATCGAGGCCAACTCGATTCCGACGATTGTACGGCTACTCAAAGCCAACACTGACGTCAATCGATGTGGCCCAGTAAGTCCCGGATACACCTTTTAAAACCAATCACGTCAGCACCAACGATCAACTACGTGTTGATGATTGATGACATTCAAGCTTGTGCCTGTTGTGTGGTCGACTTCAATTTCCCGCCCGTCCTGCATTGGATTAACGAGCTTTGGTGTATAGGACGGCACGTCGCCGTTGTGTCATGCTGCGCTGTTGAGCCAGGAGGCCATTGTGGGGATGCTCCTCATTGCGCACGCCGACGGCAACCAGCCCAATGGTGTAAGGAGCTACCAAACAAAAAATTATTTGTTTTTATCATTTTTTTAATTTTAATGTCCCTTGTAGTGCGGTGGGACGGCGTTGACGATCGCCGCGTCGAATGGCAACGGCACCATCGTGGACATGTTGCTTCAAGATGGCGTCAACATTAACGCGACGGACAGAGTACACAATTATATATATATTATATTTATATTGACGGAAATATTTAATAATTATTGCTCGTAGAATCGCAACACCCCGTTGTTGCTGGCCGTGAAGCACGGCCACGAACAGAATGTCCAGAAACTTCTGGACGCCCGTGCAGATGCCACCATCCGAAATGCGGTACGTACTTTTGTCCAAAAAACCAATTATTTCATTGGGTTCTGATACATTCAATCAGGACAACGAGACCGCGCTCATCGTGGCTATGAAATGTTTTCGCCGAAACGAAGCCACTATTTTGCATGCGGCAGTGTCTCAGTTTCCCACGGCGGTAGCGTACCGTGGGTTATTTGCTTTGAACTGACGTTGTAACGTGCCTAGATCGACCCTGTGGAGCTACAAGTGGGCGGAAAACTGGGCTCGGGGGGTCAAAAATGTCTCGTTGAGAGAGCCACGTATCGTGGAATCCAAGTGGCTGTCAAGTCAGCAATCAACCCCCACGACACCCCGGCGCTTGTGGCCGAATTCGACGCCATCTCAACGTACGCATCTCCTCCTCCTTCATAACAATCGAATCATCTCATGAATGCTTTTTGCTTTGCAGGTGCAATTCGCCGTACATGATTTCGCTGCTGGGGGTGACTGGAGACCCCGACCGCCCGCATTTTGTGGTGGATTACATGGACCAGGGAACGCTACGAGACCACTTGAACAAGAAACTGGCCGGCAGCGCTGGCCTTTTGTCGTTTTCCACGCCCCATATTGTATGGGTTCTCGCGAATGCGCTCCAGGATTTGCACGCCAAGGGCTTTGTCCACCGTGACTTTAAGTCGGACAACATCCTTCTCTCGTCCATCCATCACGTCAAGGTGGCTCACCTCGGTGACGCCAACAACCGCGTGATGGACATGGCCATGGCGGACATGTTATGGACCGCTCCGGAAGTTCTGCTGGGCGAGACCGCCTCGGCTGCTTCAGATGTGTATGCATTTGGGGTCATTCTCACGGAACTCGACACGCTGCAGCGACCGTACTGGGACCTATCGCTGGATCCGTGGACCCTCACGGACAACCTCCGCAAGGGCGTCATCCGGCCGTCCGTGACCAGCTCGTGCCCTGAGTGGTACAAGGAACTGGCGGACTCGTGCTTGAAGTTCAACCCTGTGGATCGACCGGCGGCCAAGGACATTGTCGAAATCCTCCAAAGTCAGTGGCGTGCCACGCCTGTGCATGCGATGCATTTTCCCAACCTACTTGAAAGCAAAGTGGTGGCGGCGACTCCTAGTGGCGGCGGTGGACTCTACGACGTCGAATAGTCAGGCACTGTACCTGTCGTGCATGCATAAATAAATATATACATATGCCCCTTTATATTCAGAAATGTCCTAGCGCGAAATATATACGTATAGCAAGTCGGAGTTATAGCTCAGATTTATACGGATAACCCTTAGATAGAACCACCCCGGGCTTATTGCTCCCACCAGCAGGGTTTGTACGGGTCAGATTTATAGTTGAATAGATCCAAACATAACTCTGACCCCCAAATGTTCTATAACACTACGTAGTAGGATGTTTTCCTCTATTTATCCTTCAGATTTGTGCTATCCGGATACATAGCAATATCAAAATTAATAATCCAAAGCAATATTTTGCATAGTTAATTGAAGTTACATCACACAATATACATAGAATTACCATTTTATTGAACTCCTAGCTCAATGTCCACGCGGCGGAGAAACGACCACGAGAGGCGACGGTGGCGACAGTGAACTGTGCGCTTGTACGATGACCCCTGTCGATGCTTAATTGGACCTCCAATAAATCTCGCTGTTATCCCTACATTATCCGAATAAATCTTAGTCGATAAATAGCTGATGAGGTCATGCCAACATTAGGGGTTACAGGGTGCTCGCTTACTACTAGTAAAGGTACAATAATATAATGTTCTAATATCGTTATGCTTCTGACGTTAGTTCGATTTTCTTCCCACTCTTCATGGTTCGGTCAAATCTCGCCGACACATCGGATTTGATACTGTAATATCCACTTCGCGATTTATAGGGATTACATAGTAGGGATAAGTATGTCAGTCTGACCAATGGGAGAAATTTGGACCTGGTTCAGTCGGCGAGATTCGATTGAACGGGAAGCTCCTCTTTGAAATAAGTACTACATAATCTTAGTATATTTTAACCACCTTTGTGGCTAACGGCTAATGTCGATTCTACAAACGTTATGATCTCGATTCTGGCACATGAACGTACTGTGTTGACCAAACCATGCAACAAGGCACAAAATCCACTTATCTATCGGTTGATGCATATTTTGGTTGTTATTCGAGGCTGCCAATCACACGCCAGAGGTCGACCACAAGAGTCGGATACGTCTGCGCCACAAACGAGGCGAGGCATTGCTCCTGAAATTCCAAGTTCGTGACATCCACGACCCGTCGGTTGTCGCCCCCCATGGCGCCGTGGAGGGCTAGCCACATGTCGGAGGAATGGTCTCGTCCGTGCTCTTTGAAGTTCCGGATGTATCGGACTAGGGCAAACACAGTGTGGTTATACGTCCGGTGCAGGTTGGTACCAGCCAGCACCACGGGCGGCAGCTTGGCCTGCCAGTTTGGACTAGTGAGGCTTCGGATGCGTGCGATCCGTGAGTGGTCAGCGGCGTATGTGGCAATGGACTGAATGTACAGTAGCTGCTTCTTGGTGCTCCACCACGTTGGATGGGAAAGCACTTCGGCCATTTTTGGACGATGAGCTGGCTGCACACTTGTCATGGCTTGTACTAACTCCCGCGCTGCGTACGTGACGTTCAGACCTGGCACGGACAGGAAAACCAAGCCTAGGCTGTACACGTCGGCAGCATACGCGTCAAACCCACCACCGCCCACTTGTCGTGTTTCTGGCGCGGCAAACGCTGTGGAGGAGGCGACCCCCTTGTACGCGACCAGGAGTTTTCCCCCGCCGTTCAACGGGTCCACAAAACAGTGCGCCGAATGAATCGCGCCGTGAGCACGCCCGCTTTCGTGCAGAAATGCCACAGCTTCGGCAATGTCGTGCAGGAACCCAACGTCGCTCCAGGATTTCTTTTGGCTGGCATAATCTGCAAATGGCTGGGGCTGCGGCGACTCTCCAGCTCTGGAAAGGGCGACCCCAGGCGGTTCATACAACATCACGGCGTCGGCGTCGTCCGTTCCAACGAAGCGCACCAGGGCGTTCGTGCGACCGACTTGCTTTCGCTGAAGGCGTGCAAACTCACGTTGAAAGTTCTTGGCGGCAGCAACGTCCGAGGCGGGGACGTGTTGCTTTAACACCGTTCCCCAGTCGCTGTGTTGGCCAATTGCAAGCTTCACCTTGCCACGTTCCGATTTGTCGGCAGGGGTCGCAACACCAAGTGGCGGCAACGAAGGGGAAATCGTTCGAGTTGAGGTATCGGTGGTACAAGCAGTGGTGGGTACCAATGGGCGCGACATTTCCGAGACCTTTGAAACGTCCTTTGTGTCAAGGTGGGGTGTTGAAGATGGCTTGGAATCTTGATCAAGTGGTGCCGCTGCTCTCGGGTACAGGATGGAATGAATGTACTGTACACTGTTGGAGTCTAGTCCTGTTGTGGTTGCTCCTTCCTTGAGCAGTTGCATGCACATGCGTTGGTCCTTCAATTGGATCGCTCGTTGCAACAACGTCTTGTCTTCTCGGAGCGTTGTTTTGGCTCGTGGGAGTAACGTCGCGAGCACTTGACGGGCAGATGATTGGACAGCCAAATGCAAGAATGGAAGCAACTCGGGGTAGTTCGCCGGGTACGTCTCCACGAGGAAGTTTACTATGGAAACCTACATGAAATGTCAAAGCCAAGTCGATAAGTAGCAGTTTGGAGGGTGTGTGTGACCTGATCCCCAACGCATGCCACACACATGGCCGTGTGCCCGTCCAAGTTTTTCACTCCAAGGTGCACGAAAGGGGCGATTTGAGCTACAATATCCATATGACCATGTCGAGCTGCCACATGGAGCGCCGTGTCGTCGGAAGCGTTGACTTTGGACGCCAGCGACATGCCGATCGTTTGAACTAGGTACCATACCATCGGCAGGTGGTTGTATCGACATGCGACGGCCAAAGCGGTCCCTTCCTTGCCGAACGAGTTCAAGAGAGGACGCGCTGACACTGTTTCCACGAGTTTGGTTAATTTGGGCACATCTCCTGCTTGAACGAGTTCAAGGAACACGCTGCTGATCTCTGTCAAGTTCTGTCGAGGCTCCAATTGTGACTTAGCTGAACCCGTCGTCGTCGCAACAATACCCTGAGGTTGATTACATTGCGCACAAGACGTGGTAGCTGGCATGTTGTCGGCGCTGCATGCCGAGCAGCGCCAGGACTCCGCACGATCAAGTGATTGCATCCAACGATTGAAACCACTCCACACAATCGTTCGTGTAACGGTCATGTTGAGGCTTCCAACGTGAAATTAGAAGCATAAAACTCTATTTTGAATTACTAGTAACGTTAAGCTTATTGGTGATTTCATATTTCGCCTTCAAGACACATGTTTGACGCTCGGGATTTACTACGATGTAATATGTTTACAACATGGACTCTATAGTAATGCATGGATGCAGCTGTATGGCCGACATTGATGTGGCAATTGACAATATGTTTCATCCTTCGATACGTAACATTACACTGAAACCATAAATCCTATTTTCAATGTGAGTTTCATACCAGTACTCCGAGTAAGTGTGAACTTCTGCGACATGTCAATTGATGGATTTAACAAATTACCTCTTTTTCTGGATATTTAAAATAAATGGCAAATATAGTATTAAAAAGGTAATGCAATTTAGAAGTCAAATTGGATACATAGGCTCAATTCCACTAAATATATGGCATTCTGTTTAGCAGTCAAACACTTCTTACAGAGATGTTTAATGCATACAAACTTCATGTTATATAAATGGAATTCTATTGAAACGTTCAAGTTCTCTCCCAATTCAAATGTTTCAAAAACTTTCACAGGTCATTTCGTCAGCTAGTTACCGAGTAATTCCCTGATAGAAACGGTAGTGTTACTCTTTCAAATAAACCAGTACTTTGTGTTTACATACGAAGCACAATGTTAACGTTATTCCCGGGTTAACCTCTCGGGCGGTTAAGTTACATCTCAGTGATGAACAATCTTATTCACTAGATGTATTTACAGTTAACCCCGATTACTTATTGCTCGTATTGTTTTGTGCTCGTACTAGTACTTATTTGGTGTAAAAAGAACTAGACTGTAAAAATAGACACCATGCTATGAGGGAATTATTCGTTGATAAAACAATTTCTTCCATACCAGTACATAATATGTATTAAGTATAACAGGTAATTCAAGTCTCTCGGGCACCTGCACATTCCGATAATCAGAAATATTTGATTATGGAGGAACTAAATGTTCCCACTTAACAAATCAACTACGGTATACGTACAGTAGTAAGCTTATGGGTTCGTGACAACTTGGTTCCATGCCTCGATCTATGATTGGTAGAAAACAATCACGCTGAAATTTTCAACTAATCACCTACAACTTGTTTTGAGTTTAAGAGGTAAGTGGATAAAATCAAGTGGCTCGGAACTGTTTTCAGCCTATGGATATTTTCACTCGTTTACAGTTAATTCATTTTCCATCAACACCAATACGAATTTCGACATGATTTTAAGTCCAACGAACTGCATAAATTCTCCTCTTTACTGTTAAGAAACACTATTATAATAGCAATTTGGAATCAAGCAACCCCTCCATCGAAGGGTTCCAAAAAGTGTCACGGAACTCTCAAATCATCTATTGACAAAATCCTCTGGTCGAGCACAAGGCTGTGTTAAAAATATTCCTTGTACTACACAAGTCATCCTCAATCATTTGTACGGGCAGTCGTGTACGGCACTTTCGACAACCTCGAAACTGTCGTAACCGACGAAGGTGGCGACATGAAACCGTTGTGATCCAGAAAACTACACCATGAGCGACGAAGCAGCGGGCGAGGCCGCAAGTCGATACTGCAGCGAGATGGCTGCGTTTCTACCGACGATTCCCGAGGAGATGGGGCTGTTCCGTCAAGAGGTCGAGAAGATGTTGAATGCGTTGGTCAAGTCGCAGGAGAGCGAGCAGCGGCTGCTGCGTCGAACGCGGGAGATCGTGGGGGAGATTGGGACCAATCAAGACAAGTACGCGCGGGAAAAGGAGGAAGAGCTCGAGGCGTACAACTACAAGAAGAAGGTGCAAGTGGACATTGAAGTTATGTGGGGGCAAGTGGCCAACTCGCACAAGTTGGAGACGGAAAAGCAAGCCAAATTGAACGAGTTGCGCACCAACATTGCCATGTTGGAGGAGCAACTCAAGAACGGGTCTGGGTGGAGCGAAGCCCAGGAGGAAATGATGGCCAAGCTGAAGCGGCAACGGTCCGACAGCGCGCGGGAGGTCGAGACCAAAGCGAACGAGTTGGCGCAAATTCGAATGGAGGTCGCGTCGTTGCAAGCATTGGTCAACGAGGCCGAAGAAGAGCAATTCAGGTACAAGATCCCAACGTAACGTGAGATATGGGATTGATAGAATTGAAATGGGGACTAGACTCGAAGAAGAGTTGGCGAACGTGTCCAACGAAGTCCAGGAAAAACGCTCCAAGGCGGACAAAGAAAGTCGTCGCAAAGTGATGCTGGAGAAATCGCTCAAAACGCTCAAACACGAGGCGGAGACGTTCAATGCCGAGTGGAAACGCAAGGCCGACGCAGTGAAAGTCGGCGAAGCGTTGCTGAAACAGGTTGCAAAAGAAAAACTGGAGTTTATACACCTGAAAACAATGCTTTGATCTGTAGAAAGAAGTGACGTTGCGTGAATCCAAGACTCGCATGGAAAAGTACCTCAAGCAATACGATGTCCTTTTTCGAACGACCCACCAGTTTACCGAAGCAATGGAAAACCAATGGCAAAAGTAGAGAATAATTTCTGTTATTTTGTAGTCTCCATATATATATATATATATATATATATATATATATATATATTGATTGCCGTATAGGAACGTCGAATTGCAAAAAGAAAACACCCAAACCGAAGGGACGATTCGAACCAAGGAGGAAATCGTGGCGAAAATCGAAAAGGATTGCGTGAAGATCGAGCAACTCGTGGCGCTCACCAAAGAAAAGATCGCCGAGGTGGATCTCGTCAAAGGTATGATGGCGCCTCGTACTATTGGCGTATGAACCAATCAGCATCCAATGTTATTGTATTGTGAACGAATCAGCATCCATTTTTATTGTACGTATTTCATTATGGTAGAGAAAATCGACGAAAAGAAGGATGCGTGCAAACACTCGTTGAACGAATTGGTCAACGTAACGATCGAAGTGGAGCGAAAGCAAAGCGAGTCAATCAAAAAGACCCTGGACGATCTGTTGCGACAGCGCGAACTGGTACAACCAGCACGTATCTCGAGGATTTTATTCATGTGCTCTTGATGTGTTTGACCCGTAGGTGAACAAAATGCTGGTGCGGGCGGCTGACACGGCCCAGGGAACGCACGATTTGACGAAAATCAAGGAAAACACGATGAAAAATCTCGAAAATGAAATCAATGGGTACCGTCAAAGTGTAAAACAGCAGCGGTACGTTGACAGTGTCACATGGTGACCTTGACCGATGTCACAGGGACATGGTCCAACAATTGGTGTCGGAGCGCGATCGGTACGATAAAGAAGCAGAAGTGGCGAATCGAAAGTACCGCGCCGCGGTGGAGGAAGCCAAGCTGCAGGACCTCCAGGTACGATAGACAAATTGTTTGCAAGTACCAGCCAGGTATCTGACAAGATGGACGTAGGTGACATCGTTACAGGACAAGATCACCGAAGGGGAAACGCGGCTCAAGCAACAGCAAAACTTGTACGAAGCGGTGCGCAGCGACCGCAATCTGTACAGTAAAAGCTTGATTGAGTCGCAAGAAGAGATCGCCGACATGAAGCGCAAGTTCAAAATCATGAACCATCAAATCGAACAGCTCAAGGAGGAAATCACGACCAAGGACCATTGTTTGGTGAAGGAGCATTTCGACCACCACAAAGTCGACAAGGTCAAACAAGGATATATATGCATGCATCTGCGATGATGTGCTGATGCGATGCCTCGTTGACAATACATATATATATACATGTGGGATATGGTTAGGACAAAGAAACCCTCAAAGCAGAGCTCACGCGCATCAAGAAACAAATTCAAAGCTCCGAGCAAATCATTGCCAACCAAGTAAGATTACACAGACCACACGACGATGAAACAAAAGTCGGTCACAATCATTCTTGGCGGAATGATATAGGAGCAAGAGATTTCGAAATTGGCGTCGATTATCCAAGAAGCGGACGATGAAAAGCAGCGGCAAATGAAGGAGTACAATGCCGTGATCAACGACCGCGACAACCTTCGTGCACAGTTAATTTTGAGAAAGTACCGTTTGTTTTCGTCCCAATTTATAGGGGTTTTATAACGCATGTTGGATGTTGTGCGTAGCGAGGAATTGAAGGCCCTGTACGAAAAGATCAAGATTCAGAAGTCGACATTGAGTATCGGTCAAGTGCAGTACTTGGAACGTGTGAAGGACGTGCAACACCTTCAAAAGCGGGTCCAGGATCTTATGGACGAGCACAAGAAGACCCAGAATCAAATCGCATGCACTGGGTTTGTAGATAAATCTATCAACTTATAGTGGGTGTCGACTTTACCGAGGAGATGACGTTTCGTAGGGACCTCAAAGCGGAATTGCTGCGGCTGGAGGGAGATTTGCTACAAGAACGTACAAAGATTAAAGCGTTGTCCGAGGTATAGTACCCTCCATCGGCCATCCTTTGTGTGATGAAACGAGGTAGGAATTGGACCACCCCCTCAACGTTCATCGATGGCGTAAACTGGAAGGCAGTGATCCAAAGCGACTCGACATGGTGTGTTCAACAACTATACTCCACCAAAGCGTGTCTGAAACATGTGTATATATATTATCTCTCTCTCGTATAGATTCGAAAAATACATTCGCTGCAGAAGAAATTGATCAAAAAGTGCGAGGAAACGTGCATGAAAGGTATGTCCGCTGTGGCATTGAGTAGGTGGCTAAGGATATCGTGGTGGGTAGATTTGTTGATTGTCGAGAAAGAAAAGCTGTACGTGGAACTCAAGAACGTTTTGGCGCGCCAGCCGGGGCCAGAAGTAGCCGAACAGTTGCTCGTGTATCAAGATAACTTGAAGAAAAAACAATCCCAAATGAAAGGTGGGCCTTGTAATTGGCTGCGCCCTTTTAGCGTTTGCATGTGCATGAAGGGATGGAAAACGAGCTCGAAATGTACAAGGCTCAAGTTCGCGAATACAAACACGACCTTCAACACATTGATCGAGACATGCAAGCACTTCGTGACAAATGGTTCAACAGCCTCCAGGTTGACCATTTTCCCGAGCAGCCTCAAGACGACACACAATTCCCACCCACCCAAGCGTAAGATTAACCTGTGCAAACCTGTACAAGGTTATATTCTGACCATTCATGTCGTAGTATTGAAAAACCAAAGCCTCAACTCCCTGCAGTGCCAGCCCCAATTGACGATTCCATGTTTGCCTTGATGTAAGAAAGTGAATCTTTTATTTCATCCAATGATATCAATTCTTGAATTCTATTGGATATTGCAGCTCGGCAAATCACCGATCTTTCGGCAAATCACAGATCCGTCACGTTAAAAGTAGTTTACCACTCCAAATGGCTTTTTTGAGGAACAAACTGAGTATTTTTCGAAATGTTTGGAGTGAGGTACTAACGTTATTCGAACCAGTAGTAGAATTCAATACGCCTGAAAGTGATGTAAAAAAAAGGCAAGCATGAGAAAGATTGCATACTTTATCACATGCAATAATAAAACAATGGACAAAAAGAAAAAAGAAAAAAGCATACGAATGATTTTGACCCATATCCGAACATGTGTTAGTTTTGGCAATAATTCATAAAAAAGATCAAATTTGAACCCAAAACTGCGAAAAGTATCGGCATTGATTGGTCTATTTTGGACCTCTCATACAAACAGAAAACGACGAAAATAGACTGCGATATTCATCCACGCACGTCACAGTCAGTGCAAGCCACGCTTTGGGATTTCAAAATTCGCGTCACAATTAAACCGACCCTCACTGTGTCTGGTGTCACACGTGCAATTTGATGTGTACAGCATGTCATTTTGAGCGAAATTTACAGTAAAACTACCAAGTACAGTAGAGATGTGAGACGTGTACTGTAGGAGTATTCCAGGAAATG
Organism: Aphanomyces astaci; assembly: GCF_000520075.1. Lineage (NCBI taxonomy): Eukaryota > Oomycota > Saprolegniomycetes > Saprolegniales > Verrucalvaceae > Aphanomyces > Aphanomyces astaci. The sequence continues at coordinate 98,725 of NW_009798389.1, forward strand.
CTCCCTTTCGCGTCAAAGCATGGTTCCATACGCAAGATCGCCTACGATCGCTTTTTATCAACTGATGTAAGGCAAGGAGTGGTTTAGGGGAGCTGCGTGTGTTGCAGAATGCTTCCTGCATCGAGTTCTGAATGAATGCGGAAGAAAATGACGATGAGCTATTTGATTGGTCAATTGGATTTGATTTGCTCGTTTTGATTGGCCAATCATCTAAAAAATCATCTGATTATTATGGAACGTCAAGAATCTCCGTTGGAGTGATTAACAGTAAAATGGGACGGAGGTAGTAGTATCCAACACCAAATTGGTGTTGATAATGCAGCCTCCATTACTAAGGCCCCTTTCGGAGTAAGCTAAATAATAAAACGAAAACGAGTTCGGAGTAGCAATTCACAACTTTTCCTCTCATTTTCAGCAAACAGAAAATTCTCAAGATTCTTGCTATTTGGTTGATCAAGATTTTGGACCATCACCGGACGAGTGAATAACGAATAAAGATATTTGATTGGTTAAAGCAAGCATAGGACAGAAACAGAAAAAAGCAAATCGGTGGTCTTTTGGTGACCATCGAAGTGACATTGACATGGCCAAGCAGAAGAACCCTTCGAAGAAGGAACTCATCGAAGAGAATCGGGTACTGCGAGCTGGAATGCAAGCAGCCATGTTTGCCCCCTCGGGCATCCTAAATTGCAACGGAGCCTTGAGCCGCTATCGAACCGAAATCATCAGCGACCCAATGACCGTTGCGTTCCAAGAAGTACAGTTTTGGCTGGTTTCGTCACGATTTCGCCGGCAGTAAGTCGAACAAGCAGCTGGCCTGCATGTGGGAAAAGGTCGCCCTGTAATTCTACATACTCACGTAGGCACCAGTTCGTATACCGGTGTTGGACAGGAAGTGTAGTGCTACTGCAACCCGGTCGACCGCGTCGAACGTTGTGTTGTGATGCAGGGGGTTGCGAACATCATCCCATATATATTCCACCGTCTGATGAAAAATATATAAGACTTAAGGTCCACAGAACCGACGGGTTCTGTACCAGGCACCGTAGATGTGATCGGTCTCCACTTTGTTCCAAGCCGACGCCTTGACAGTGAATTTGTCCACCTTTGGATCAGGGCGAGGCGGTCGTCCAAAGACGCAAGAACAGCTTGTGCAGCAGCACTGCCCGCTGCAGCGACTACCGTGTTGATGTCTGTTGGACAATGTACGGCTGGTAATACTTTTTACAATAATTTTTGGTATTCTACTCTGAAACGCTTTGTCGACTTATTTGCGCAAACGGAGATATAAGTAGCTCTCGGAGCTACTGAGCTAAACACATTTTCATCCGGAGACGGAAACCAATAAGTAGGTTACTCCGAAGGGGCCTAAATTATTGCCCACTCCGGGGTACTTTTTACACACTACTCGAGACGCTATTTCGTTGTCAATGTTTAAATTTACTGAAACAGCGCATAGAATCGATAGCACAGGATAATATAATAGGTTGAATTTTGATAAAGAAATGACAATGAAATGGATTTGTAACCGACAGCTACTTTTTGTACATAATATAGTATGGGTTGGGCCAACAGTTGGCCAGGGTTTCCAACTTTTATACTAGTATTACAGTGTGTGCGGGGTAGAAACGAATGAAAAACTAAACTTTAAAGTTATTTGCCATGAATTGTTCTCGGTCGAAACCCCGTATAGTCTGAGCCGCCCGTGGGCTCGTCATTGTCGTGTTCACGCGATGTCCTCGATACAGTCACAACTTTGAGTGTCTTTTCGCATCGATTGCGGTCGGAGGGGTCAACTAAGTTTGTATCGAGCACGACGCTTTCACCAACCTGTCTTTAGTTGACTTTCATAGAGTACCTGTTAAAATAAAGCGGGAACATCCACCTAGGGCTGTTCGTATCCGTAGTGCTTCCCCAGCGACTTCTCGTGCTTGATACTTGTAATACATGCATGCCTGTGTTTCTATCATCGATCCGAATGTATAGAACTGTATGTACGTTTTCTCATTCGCAGTAAATATGTATTTACCAAGCTCTTGAAAGGCTTGTCTGTCGACTGTGGTTTGCAAGTTCAACCTCGGGTTCTCCTCATCTCCCCAGGTGTCCACCGCCGTCGTGGAATAGTATAGCTCGGTTCTGGTGATCCATGCTCTTTGGGCACTCTGCCGTGGCCATTCTGCGAGGCAACGAAGCCACATTTGTAAGCGCTCGTTAGGCGTTGACTGCCCCGACACCACCATGAACTGGTTGGATGGGCACGTGATCTCATCGCTTAGACGTCGCTCCGCGTCAACGGGTCGCTCAACGTGGATATAACCAAGTTCCAGACCAACTCTGTGCCGTGCCCGCGAATTAACTTCGTCTTGACAGCTACGCGCTGTTGAAAGGTGTACCACGAACTCTGCTGGTGGCGCAGACCACCAAAATCTTATTCGAGTCAGCGTCCAAGATGGGGCACTCTTTCAGTATTGCCCATGGTCGAATTTAGAAACGATTTTGAATGTATTGTGTCGTTGAAACCAAATATACTTGACGTGGGCATCACCTCACCCGGATACATCCGGATGATTTTGGCGCACATTTGTGACTATCGCCGCCGATTTGAGCGCGAAGGTCAAATGTTTGAATCAAAGGACCAATAGGATTAGACTCAAAACACAAACAACCCCCATGAACTTCATGTTTGATTCCATCCCACTGTGTGCACACTACCCACATCCTATCCCATGGATGCCCGCTAAAACTTGGATGACCTGGAGGACTTCACGTTCGACAGAATCATGCAGGTTATGGCGAACGACGCCGACTGCCTGCACTGGCGCATGAGTGTAGGGCTACTCAAACGCTCTATATATCATTTGCCCGAACTGTGCGAAGGACATGAAGCTGTCTGCCGACGCGCAATGTGTGGGTCCATTGAACGAAGTGTGAAGTCTGGTTCCTTTTTCTCCAAACCGCACCATTGTTCGAATTATGCGGCATTGGGCCTCGAGACGCCCGGTAGCCGACGTGATTGAAGACCTACGTGTGGCCTCAGCAAACGCCACGGACTGGTATAACTTCTGTCGCGATGTCTGCTCTACGGAAATGCTCTCGATTCCAATGAATGTAATCAAGTTCCCTACGACCACCCTTCACGACCTAGCCCACTATCTCGGATAGCTGACACTGGAAGTCCCAGCCAGAAGTGCCGAATAGGCCAAGTGGTTATGACACCTGGATTTCTTAGTTAAGATCCCGGGTTCGAGTCCCGCCGTGAACATTAGTTTTCCAACCAGACGGCAGCATATTGTCCCTGGCTCTGAAAACAAATGTTCCAGTGATGCTAGATGCTGATTGGGTAGAAAAGAAAAGGGAAAAAGAAGGAAATAGTAGTAGCCAGTTGAAGTTCAAGTTGAAGTAGCTTTTCGAAACTTCTGGAACTTGAAGCTTCAACAAAAAGATGTCACGGCCACCACAGACCACTCATCGACTCACTTTGCAATTTGCACTCAGCAGACCATGCCCAAGACCGCCGCCGCCATCCCAACCAAACCCGCCAAGAGCCGTGCTCCTTCACCAGCGAAGCAGACCGGTACTAAAAGTCCCGTCGCTTCCGCCAAGCAGACCACAGCGAACAAACGCCCAATCACCGTCCTAAAGCCTGCCGCAGCCACGGCTGGCTACGATGCAAGCGATGACCCCTCTCGCCTCGTCCTCGACCACATTCTCGAAGACTCTGGCCGCACCAGCACCATCAACAACAATGACACCGACAGTGACGACAGCCTTCCCTCGCCCAAAACGACAACACCGGCGGCTAACCTGCCACCTCCAACCGACTCTGGCTATACGAAAATGTCTGCCAAGAGCCGCCGCACTACCCCCCAGTTTTACGCTCACGACCCTCGCTACGCTACCCATTTCCCACCCCATAAGCAGCATCGGCGTGCCACCAAACCCCGTCCCACCAACGCGAACAACACTGCCTTTCAAGGAAGCGAACGGGTTGGCGACGAAACGCCTGAAGACATCGACATTGAAGGCTTCTACGCCTTCGACGCTCTACTCGACAAGCAAGAAGACTCGGACCAACCTGATGAAACCTGGTACCTTGTCAAGTGGCTGCACAAGGTCCCTGGCTTTGCCTCCCTCGAATGGGTGTTCGAAAGCAAGCTGGACTCCGCATCGTGCGACAGCGCCAAACTCCTGTTGGATCCCTACCTCGCTCTCCCAGAAGAACGACGCAACACCACCTCCCTGCTGATGTGGCGTCTCAACCAACCGGAATGGCTGATGATGTGTGCGAATTCTGACAGTTCGTGCTTAGCCACCATTTGTCAGGCCTGTCACCTTCTCGGCATGGATTTCTTCTTTGATGCTGAAGACATTCTGGACTTCAAGACTTCCTGTGACATTGCTCCCACTACCGCAATCCCTCAAGCCAAGCTAAAGGACTTCATTTTATACCTTGTTCAGCACTACTTTCTCAAGATTGACCTCCAAATCGCCGCTATCAACCAAGGCACTCACTCCAAGGCCGGGGTCATCCACGACGTCGTCAAGGCCTCCGAAGAACCTGGAGTGTACATCCTGATCACCGAAGAAAATGACACCTGTCATGCTTGGGCGTTCCACCGTCATGAAGACACGTCCGTCTACTTGTACGACTGCCCAGATGAAGTGGACATCCAAGACACGTTCAACGCCTCATCCGCTTCCAACCCATTATGGCGCGCCGCACGGAAGAAAGCGACACCTGCGATGCTTGGGCGTTTCACCAACATGAAGACTCGTCCGTCTACTTGTACGACGGCATGGACGAAGTAGACATCGCAGACACGTTCACGCGCCCGGCTGGACACCGCCGCATCGTGTTTCAACGCCTCATCCGCTTCCAAAGCACTATCGCTCGCCAATTCCCCTTCTAGGAGTCCAAAAAAGCCGCCAAACAGGCCCGCAAGTAGGCTAAAGCACCACTCAACATCAACATCATACTTAGCAAATAGGATGAGCGGGGTCATCAACTTAAGTGTAACCAATACACTCATGGACAAAACTTAGGGAACACTCACATTTTTCACGATATCTCATGAACTATTGAAAGTTGAGAGTCTCTGTTTGAGTATGAAGAGCCAGTCCACATAAGATGGTTGTAGCTACCGGCGCGCAACTGGAACATCGAGAACTTTCCATTCAATATTCGATTTTTGCACCCAGACAAAATTAAGGAACACAAATTGCAATACAAATTTCAATATATTGCGTAGTCAATAATGCGTCTTGAGGCCATTGCGTCGAATTGTTTCCAAGCAACGGCGATGCATGGAATCGGTGAGGTTTATGACCTCGTCGTCAGTTATCGTGCTCCAGGCAAGCAAGAGGGCAGCACACAAGTCGGCTACATTCTGGTACTGACGACCATTGCTGTAGTCCTGAAGACGAAACGCGACATCGACAACCTGAGGTTCTCAATGTGGTTGAGATCCGGCGAACGCGCGGGCCATGGCAGGAGGTCAATCGACTGGTCGGCACAGAACTCCATTGTTTCCGCCGAGGTATGAATCGGTGCATTGTCTTGTTGAAAGACAAACTCCGGTCCATAGTTTAGGTGCGCAAAAGATAACAGATATTCACACAGGGTGAAAATGTAGTCATCTGACTTTTGCTTTCCAGACAGGATCGCAAGAGCACTTTTGCTGCACCTCGCATGCCACAGACCACTACCTTGCTGCCGCATCACAAAGCTTCGCTTGGGCTGTCGAATGCCGCTCCAGCAGTTCTTGCAAACATCAGGTCCGTCCAAGTTTAACTTCTTTACGTCCAAAAAAACCAAACACGCCAATCGAACAGATGTTCAACATGGTCGATCGCCCACATTAGCGTGCCGTCTTGTTCGCTAGCGTCAGAGGCAGGGTTCGCTACATCTTCGTGTAGTCGAGCAGGTTATAGCGCTCGAAAAAACGTCGCGTCGTTCGCACCGAGTTCTTGAAAATAGTACGGATCTCACTGCTGCCT
>NW_009798390.1:0-2622 GCF_000520075.1 Aphanomyces astaci
GGGGGGAATAGCTCAGGTGGTAGAGCATCGGTTTCTTAACTCAAACGTAGTGGGTTCGATCCCCGGCTTCCCTGGATTATTTCCGCAAGGATTTATCCGTCCCTCCCCTGGGGAATCCGGATAACAAGGGCCGCGTACGAAGACGAGGACCGAACTTCGAAGAAGATCGGTGGAGGCACGAGGTATGCAGCGTTGAGCGAAGTAAAAACCGAATATTACGCACCGCCCCTGGTCGAGCAGACGTGGTACAATTGGCGAAGCGGTTCTACAACATGTGGTTCTAGTGTCGGCCCTCGCGGAGGAATATCTCAAAAAAAAAAAATCTAAACTCATTTAACCGTCCGTACCTTCGACTCGACAGTCGACACCTACCCAAACCCCTCCTACCCGCTATTGCCATTCACTTTGGTTCTTAAACCCAGGTAATCGACCCTCATTCTCCCTATCGAATGTTCTTAACTCCGGTTTAAAATATCACTAAAACCTGGTTTTTATGAAACCAATAAGTCACCACTGTCATATGGTGCAAGTCACCTAAAGACTACTCCACGAGTACAAATAAATGCCTTGACTTTCGACAGCTATTCCAACTTTGTACTCGAGTAGGAATATATACCGTAATAACGATAGAACTGGACAAGCCCAACAGAAGTTACGGTTCAGATTTTCGATTGGTGAAAAATTGATCGAGTAATAGAATTTAAACCAACGGGCCTTTTTGTACATTTTGGCCGAAAAGGAGTGTCAAGTATATCTTGGTCTTTGTATACAGCACTTATCCGTACGAACGTTTTCATTGTATCCGGATTATTCACAATGTTTAACCTAATTACCAGATTAAAAACGCAACTAATAATGATTTAACGTGAACATTTCGTGGGTTTAACTGAAATAACTGAGGCGTTTAATAGTAAAACGTCTCCTCCTGAGGATGGCCGATCTGTAGTCTTTAGATGACTTGCACCATATCACAACCACTATTTCCGAAAAACCTGACCCCTAATCCCCTTTACCCCCGCTCATAAACAACACCCCATGTGTTTTCCAAAAAACATGATCCTAAACCCCATTTACCCCGGAATAGCACGTTTTATCTCAAATAACCCCCTTTTACCCCAAGGTAAACCCTAAAACGATGCTATGTACGTAATCATTTCCCTTAATGTTCCGTTAAAATGTGTCATGCCATTACCAAAGACTTACCGAGTAGTGTATATTGGTTTAGACAGCCTTTTTGATGTGGACTCCTGTATAAAATAGTACTAATTGCGGTTAGACACATATCAAGTTTGGCTAGTTTATCCTTGGCGCCTTTAAGGATCTCTTATACTTCATATAACCCCTATCTACCGAAGGAATTTTGGGGCATCAACTTGGCGCGCCAGCTTCCAATCGCATGACCGAGACATCACTCCAAGCTCCAAGCATCCAAATGGCAAGCAGCAATGCTGCGCTGGATCCTCCGGGAAAGCTACGTGGTCGTCCCGTGTCGAAGTACGGCCCCAAAGCGTTCGTACCGCAGTTCAAGTACAGGACCGTCGACTACCGGCACAGGTTGGACGTAATTAATCGAGTCGCCGACATCGGGATGTCCGCCTTTCTTGACTCCTACTGCGTCAACTACTCTACAACGCAACGCGAAACTACTCGGAAGAAAGTGTATGGATTTATCAAACGGAAGGGACACATCGAACAACATGCAACGTTGGCTCGTACGGCGCATCAAAACGCGGAACTGGTACAACCTTGCCGCTAGACCTGAAGAGCAATTAGCTCGTTGGGTGCTCGCGATGCGTAAGGATGGCATACCTGTGACGTGCTGCGCATGATGGCCTTGGAAAAACCGCCATCGACGTGGGCCTGAGCGAAGACGAGTTCAAGGCGAGTTGGCACTGGATCCATGGGTTCAAGAAGCGTCACGGTCTTACCTTTCGCGCCAAGACTCGGATTGGCCAGGACTCCAAAGAACGAAGACGGGGCTGCGATGTTGGCTGACTTCTCGGAGCGTGTGCTGCTCTCTGCGATGGCGAACGACGTGGAAACGATCTACAATGCAGACCAGACCGCCGTGAACTACGAATACCTGCCAACAAAGACGTTGAATCCTACCAAGGAGAACACTGTGTGGGTTAAGTGCGCTGGAAAGACGAAAGAACGCGCGACCGCAATGCTGCTGGGCGACACGGATGGCAACAAGCACCCGCCTTTCCTTGTCCTCAAGACAACAAAGTCAAAGAAGTCGTTCAAGAGAACCTTACCATGCGCCATGGGTTCGGACGGACCGTGTGGACTGAGGTCGAGCCTCTACAAAGCGAGTTTGGTTGTGATATCTACCTCAACCCTACTGCGTGGTGGAATGCAGGCATATTGCTTGCATTCCTCAAGTATCACTTTGGGGACAGACCTGACCGCGAGACGAAGAAGATCATGCTCTTGTGGGACGACTTCAGCGCTCACTTCACCGAGGAAGTCGTGGCCTATGCGGAGTCGATCAATGTGGTCCTGGAACGCATTCCTCCTCGGTTTACCTGGGTTTGCCAGCCGGCCGAAGTCCGCGCTGCGGGAGAATTGGCACGTTGAGATCCGGCGCCAAGTACGCAACAGCCGCTTCGCAAACGTCAA
>NW_009798390.1:8856-12491 GCF_000520075.1 Aphanomyces astaci
TGATGTCATCGAACATGATGAAGTTGTTTAGTCGTAGATAATATAATATCTCGATGTTTGTAATGAAATATAATGCAATGTTGCCTCCAGAACATTGTTACCTCTTTAAAATTTATCATCTCATTTTCGCGTATTTGCAACGTCAGCCGAGCATAAAATGGATACTAGTGTATTGTATGTCCACAACAAATTACATTATCCGTATCATGAGTCAGGGTGCTTTTTTGTCTGGTGAATGGGTAACAAACAATATACACTACACGGTATACCATTGAAACAGTATTTCGGGTAAAATCAGCAGTGGAATTGTATTAATGAGGGAATTATTCTTTGAAAGTGCAATACAGTAGCATGTTTTTCTGGCAAGAATGTCAGCCACGATGTTGGGTACTTCGAAGTACTTCGAGGTATGTATGACGCCAAAAATGATACAAGTACTAATGTTACCAGACGCACCTTTCGCACGCAAGACTTTCGAAGTTATACTACGTATTAATAGTAGTACTGTATGTATGGGCGCAGTTCCGTGTCAACTTGGTTCCGTGCCACGATACGTGATTGGTAGAAAACAATCACTGTGAAATTTTCAACCAATGACCTGCAATTTCATTTCCGATTTGAGAGGTAACTGGATAAAATCAAGTGGCTTGGAACTGTTTTTAGCCTATGGATATTTTAATTCTTTTAGTTTATTTTCCGTCAACACCAATGGCATGATTTGATGTCCTACGAACTGGAATAGTTATCCTCCTTAAGAAACACCATTATTGTCCGTTTCAGTCAAATTTGCCTATTTTGGTGGATTCATGAAATCGCCAACTATTCGAGCAAAGTAGTCTGATTGGCTACAAATAATGAAGGTTTCAATATGATCGGCTAAAAAGATTGATTGTACTCCGGAGTAGTATTGCAGTCACAAAGATACGTCTTCAACTTAGTTTTATATGAAATTTCGAAGGTCCGGCGATTCTTCGGCGGTTCATTCAACCAACCGCCGTAGGAAATTTTGAGTAGAACAAACACACACGGAAACATGCCCATACTGGTACGTATAATACAGGCCTTTAGCAAAGTATAAGGCCGAACCATTCTGGTAGGCGTCAAAAACGTGAACTGTACAGCAGTCTTAGATGTTGAACTTGAAGAGTACAACGTAATTGTCAAAGGAACGAGGATAGAGTAGCACTTGAGGAAGGGGGCGAGGGCACGATAAACACTTGCGGGTCGGGGGCAAACTAACTGTAAAAGTGACTTAACAAACTGGCTTTAACTATCCGGATAGTGTCCGGATGTCTGAACACGGCGAAGAAGGCCAAAGCAGACAGGACAAAGTGCCCCATTTGACAGCTACCCCACTCGGCAAAGACTGCGCGGGGCCTTCGAGACGAAGGTTCTCATAGAGAAAATGAGCGCCAAAGGCAAAAAAAGGGACTTAGCGAATAAATCACACAGGCTATAAGTTCCAAAAGGCAGCCCGATACACAAACCACCTTGAGAACAGAGGCAAAGAAGGTAGTGCGGGGTAAACAAGAAGTTGAGGCAAATGAGTGCAAGGGTGCTCATAAAGCGAGGCAAAAGCCGAAGGATGCATACATGCAAAGGTAAAGGTAAATACCAACAAAGTGCATAAGGCAACGAAAGTAAAAGTAGTGTGCCTCAAAATGCAGGTGAAGACCATAAAGATTTCATAGAGTAGGGTGAATACCCGTGAATAGCACGTAGGAGGTGGAGGCGTGGGGGTACATTGAAGTGACTCACTCAAACCATGACGCCACTCATACAGCGCCGTTAGCCAGACGAGACCGCCAACTTCAAGCGGCACGAGCAGACATAGAAGTGAGCAAGCCCCAACAAGATCGAGCGGTGCAAAAGAAAGCGTGGATAAAAGTGGTGGCTAATATAGCCGAGGCAAATGATGCGAGGTGTAGAACACGAGGTACATATCCTGTTTAAGCCATGAGGCATAAATATCAGGTAGGGGCCATAAGGCAGGAGTGCCAAAGGCATAGATAATGAGTTGGTGCCATAAGGCAGAAGTGCCAAAAGCATTGCCCAACTAAGAGACGCGATCACTGAGGAAGTCGCCAACGTAGTAGATACGCAGAGCGTTGCAGAACCTGCTTTCGCAGGTTCCGGACGGGCCATTAGTAAAAAAGTCCTCAAGTTGTTCTTTGATAGGAAAATAATGGAGAATAATTTCCTTTTCTCAACGAAATCCCGAACAATCATGAAACTCACATCAATGTGCTTGGAGCGCCCATGATGCTGAGCATTTTGGGCGATGCTGATGGCGGATTGGTTGTCCTCGTGAACCCAAATCCGTTGATCACTAGTGTGATGTAGTTCGGCAGCGAGTTGCCGAATGTATAAACATTCTTGAATGCAAAGGGAAGAGCCACAAACTCGGCCTCGGTGGTGGACACAATACCTTGCTTCTTGGACAACCAAGAGATGAGGTTGTTAAATAACTGGATCAGAAATCCACTGATACAGCGTCGAGTGTCGGGGCACATACCGTAGTTGGCGTCCACATAAGAGGACAGAAATGGCTTGGAGACATAGTCTCGGCCACCGAGCATAAGCCCATGAGGAGAAGTGCCTCAGAGGTAGCGTAGAACGCGCTTGGCAGCACGCCAATGGGCAATTCCCGGGTTGTGCAGAACCTGCCAAAGTTGTTGAAGGGCGAGAGCCCATAGCTAAGTACATAATACTGCCAACGATTGACCGATACGGCTTTGTTTTACATAAAAGCAATGTCCTCGGGTGAACTAGCACACTGAGCCTAGAATAGGGGGGTAGTGCATTAAAAAGGAGTGGCGACGGGCTTTGACGTAGACATGTCGAAGCGATCAAGTACTGTAGAACAGTAATGAGATTGGTGGATGAACAGAGTTCCATCGAGACGATTGCGGACGATTTCCCAACCGAGAATATCTAGAACTGGACACAAGTCCTTCATATGAAAGCGCTTCGAGAGCGATGCTTTGAGATCCGAGGCAAGAGCCTTGTTCGGAATGATGATCAAGAGATCGTCGACGTAGAGACTGACAATGGTAAAACCATCATCGCTGGCTTTAAGAACGACGCAGCGGTCTTTGTGTAGGCGGGCAAAGCCCAGGGAAACCATAAAGGTGATGAAGGTCCAATACCAGAGGTGTGGAGCTTGTTTAGGCTCATTTGGAGGAGACATAGGTCACGTCGAGAGATGGGAGCCGGGAGGCTGTTCCATGCGAATAACGCAGTCAATTGTGCCATTGAGAAATGCGGTTTTGACGTCCATTTGCTCGCATTTCAAATCATGGATGGCCACTAAGGCAAAGAGGAAGTGAAGAACTTCGAGTCGTACAACAGGAGCAAAAATGTCCGTGTAGTTATTGTAGTACCTTCTAGTAGTATTTACGTATAAGTGAAGTCGATGTTTTTTGGTTGCATGAATCCTTTGACGACAAGTCGGGTCTTGCATGTGCCATCGGCTTTGAGTCGAAAGACCCAGCGACACGGTAGAACCGTTTCGTCATGACGACGTTTGACCAGCACATAAGTGCGATTGGAGAGAAAAAAATCTTATTCTGATTTGGCGGCTAGAAGCCAGTTGGCATGGTCAGGGCTCAACAAAGCATCACGCCAGTCTTTGT
>NW_009798390.1:14245-18463 GCF_000520075.1 Aphanomyces astaci
GACGCAACTCGCCAATGTCATGTTTAAAAATAGACATGGCATCCGTACGAAATCGTTCATACGCCTCATAGAGATCTTTGCGATAACGCATTGGATAGGCCCACATAAAGCGGGAGTAATCGTCAATAAATACTACGAAGAAGGCAGAGCCACTCGCCAACAGAATCGGACTGGGTCCCCAGATGTCCGTGTGGACAAGGGCAAGGTAGGAACTAGCACGGAAGACCACTGGGGAGTCAAAAGGACTACGCTTGGACTTGGTGTAAGCACAATTAGTCTCACATAAGTGACCACGAAGGTGCTTAGCCTTGAAGTGCATAAGGTCGGGGTTTGTCTTTGTCATTTGTTCGAAGGCATCAATTCCAGTATGGCCAAGGCGGCGATGCCAAAGGCGCGCAAGACTAGTTGCGGAAAGTTTGGAGTCAGCTACGCGGCTGGCGAGACAGTCAGTTGGAACATGAATAGCGTCATAGACACGGGTAGTAGTTGGTGTGTCAAGCATAGCATGGGCAACACTCAAGTAGACAGAGTCTGTAGTTAGAGGAGGCAATGGAGTTTTCTTGTGGACCATAGGTGGTCGATGGGTGATAGGCGCATAGCGCAACACCAACGAGTTAGCAAACATTTGCAATTGATCGTTAAATGTGGAAAATCCACTGTATTTCGTCGAAAAGGTCCGCAGAGCGGTTTCGAACAAGGCCATCATGGCACGGAAACGGGTCAAGTCTGAAATGTGGTGAGACTCCCCATGGTGCGGATCGATGCCCATGAACTTGGGTTAAGCAGTGAACGAATAAAGTCCCATGGCGTTGTTGGGTGCTTTAACCACGTCTCCAAAGTAGGTGGTGATCTCACACATGTCACGAACCGGAAACCGGACTGTGATGTTGTCGTGCGACGCTTGGCGGACGGAGATCAAATTGAACTGTAGTTCGGGGCAGTGGGGTCCGAAGTCGAGACGCAAAGTGCATGGACGGATGTCATCGACTTGGTCGCGGGACGACATGACCACTAACATCGAGATGGCGCCATAACCGACGACTGGGAATGCGGTGCCGTTCCCGACTATCAAAGACAGCGCACATGGACCATAACGCGAGAATAATCTCGGTTGGGGGTGCACGACGTGCATGCCCCGGAATCAACGATCCAATGTTCATGCTGAGGGGGAAGTTGGTAGGACCATAGGTCACCGCCTTCGGTAGAGGAGGGTCACCGGAATCATTATCGCAGTAGCTGAGATCTGCATGTAGGGCAAAAAAGCGATTGCCCTTGATGACTTGGAAGGGGACGGATACCGTCCACACATCGTGGTTGAAGTTGCAGAACAACTTTGATCGGCGGTGAGAACATCACTGCGAGTGACCGACAAGGCGCTGGGGGGAACAGTGGAAGATCCACTTTGTTTGGGCTGGCTGGGATGTGAAATAATGGTCGCGGTAGGTAGAGTGGTAGGCGATCGGTGACGAGAACCTCATTGGATTGGACTTCAGCGAAGTCGAGATCGCCTGCATCAGCGGGAGACCCGTAGTTGGCTGGCAACAAGGCCGGCTCAACGGTAACTGGCGCGAGTGGCAGAGCCGAAGGTTACGCAGCAGACGCGTAGTTAGCTGGCAATGAGTCGGGCTCGACAGTAACTGGCCCATGTGGCAGAGCCGGTAGTGATGGGCGCGCGGTCGCTGTGTTGGATATGGTGAACATTACTTCCGTATATACTTCGGAAGGCGTTCGCCATTTAAGTAGGAGTGTTTTGGAACTATCACTGTGTTGTGTGGGGTACACGATGTTCTGGGTGTAGATTCCTTCGAATCCGGGGATCTTGCCGTCCCGCACTAACACAGAGATTCCAGTCTTGGTTTTGGCTCGAGACAGTGCAACATAAGTTGTCCGTGAGAGAACACAGGGCTTGGCAAGATAAGTCCCACGCGACTTAACGTTTGGCCCTGAGGCTTGTTGAAATTGTTGGTCATAGCCAATCCAACATCACTGGAAGCTGGCGTCGCTTCAACTTGAAAGGGGGGTTGGATTTGCTGCCCTCGTCGACCAAGGTGATGCGTGGTACGAAGACTCGCTTGTTGTCAAATGCACCGCCCATGATAGTCGCCTCGATGCAGTTGGTTGACACTTTGACAACCCGCAATTGTGTCCCGTTGCATAGGCAGATTGACACCCGATGTCCCGTCCGCTTCCGCTGGACGCAAACGTGCATTGTCAGTGGCATACATTCTCGGCAATGGGTTGTAGTGATCGATCGCTTTGGCTGTATCGTGGCAGTGTACCGCGAACTGAACGCTGGAAACATGTTTCGTCGGTGTTGAAGTTGCTCCTCGCTGGTGTGCATGTAGATTTGGGCAAAACTTGGTTGCCGCAGGTTACCACTTCTGTTCAGGCTGGGCTGCAACGGACCAATGCTGTGGGTCAGCAGGCCTTGAATGCAATACGTCTTGCGGTCGCTGCAGCTGTGCTTGACCTCATTGGTTCCAATGGGAGTGAAGTTGAACTGAGCGTTGTACTGACGGATGTGCTCGATGAAGTTGCGCTGCTTGAAGAAATCTTTGAACGCTTGTATTTCTGGCGAGTCGGGGTAAACGTAAGGATCCATCTTGTCCTTGCCCTTCAAACAACAGGGCAGGTTCTTATAGTCGTAGGGTGTCAACTTTGCTCGGCAGTGCGGACACGTCTTCGTTTTCCCAGGAACATGCAGCCGCGTGTGACCACCTTCCTCAAACAATTCATACGATTGCCGTCCGACGTAATTCACAGGGTTTTGGCGTGGAGGCCGCACTTATCGCATCTTGGACGGGGTCTTGAGGAAGGAACGGTGGATCTTCTCCAAGGTCGATGTCATGGAGGGCCTCTTCGATGAATTAAACTTCCCCGAGAATGGCCGTAGGGTCTTCCAGTGGTTGAAAAGGATACGGCTCGAGCGTCGGATGAAGGTCAATGTCGTCGAGCATTCCCTCGACGAAATCAATTTCATCTTGTAGTGCTTCGGGATCGTCCAATGGCTGAAAAGGACGCGGGTTGAGTTCAACATCCAAAATTGCAGGGCCTTCTGGTATGATCGGGGGCTGAACGGGAACAATCTCCATCAAGAAGTATTTCATCAACGTGTCGTTCATCAGCTGGGCGCATTTGAGATTTCTTCACGCGCTTGGTTTGCTGCTACTCCTTCTTCGCAGCTGCCGCGGCCGATTTTGCTTTCGCAATGCGAAGTTGATCCCGACGGTTGCGTTGACGATTCAAAACGGTTTCCTTGTCCTCTCCACGATACCTTGCGTTGCTACACCATATCCGCCGTGAGTTGCGCTGGTGGTATGGAACGGAATGAGTACGTTTCAACCCCCCCATCCCATACATAGAAATGTAGGTCTGGATAAGCTGGTTGGCCACATCGAGGTCATCCTTGGTTTTATTATACGTATTACGACACAAACATCCCATGATATAATGGAAAACCCCTCTACCTGAAATGGATTTTTCGCAGGTAGGTCAAAGGAAAAAATTCACTTATCGTTTCACACGAAGTTCACTACGCAAATTCCACCTGGAAATTTCGACCGAAGTAGGGGGAATATTTGTACACTGTAAAACGCTTGTACTTCCTCTGTTCCAGGTTACTTTTACTGTACTGCCGACATTTCAAAATTCGCATTGTCCAAATTACTGGCGACATTTGCATTTCATTGGCTGTAATTCTTCAATTTCTCTCAATATCGAATATTTATGACATTTCATTGCTTTACAATTGCTTTAAGCGCTGATTATAAACCAATCTTTTGCGAAAATTCATGCAATTCCCTTTCAAACAAAGTATCATTCGCCCAACTTGAGTGAGGGCTCGATTGTCTGTGTCAATTCAAAGTAAATGTCGGCAAGTAACCTGGAAATTTTACACCAATATATAACCAATGTAATACACCTTTTTTCGATTAATTTCAGGACCTCACCATACTTTTTCGCGAAATAAAAAACCAATTCGCGGCGGTTCCACTTCGTTCGTTGTATATTCGTTATATTTCGCCTGCAACCAAGAAGGTTGCAGTATATTTCAAGCGACGTTCGTTATGTGTCACTGTGTATGCGCTCAATTCAGCGAGTGCTCAATATATTTCGGGGTGCATTCGATATATTTCAATAAAAAATGTAAATCAATCTGACTTTTGACGTAAAATGCAATTGTTGGTCGATCAGTCTTCCATGTTCTCCGCCGTAGAA
>NW_009798390.1:20303-22900 GCF_000520075.1 Aphanomyces astaci
TTCTACGGCGGAGAACATGGAAGACTGATCGACCAACAATTGCATTTTACGTCAAAAGTCAGATTGATTTACATTTTTTATTGAAATATATCGAATGCACCCCGAAATATATTGAGCACTCGCTGAATTGAGCGCATACACAGTGACACATAACGAACGTCGCTTGAAATATACTGCAACCTTCTTGGTTGCAGGCGAAATATAACGAATATACAACGAACGAAGTGGAACCGCCGCGAATTGCTTGTTCATTTCGCGAAAAAGTATGGTGAGGTCCTGAAATTAACCGAAAAAAGGTGTAGTTGTGTCATTGCTTTTGTGTTTGCGTATTGAAAGTAGTGTTATCTGACTACGCGGGACATAATATTGTTGGTTAGTGAAATGCAATAGGTGACATATCAGGATGATAGAGAATTTGATAACTCTTCGACACATGTCACAATAACAATATTTGACCGAATAGAATAGTTGCGTCTTAGTTATTGTGTTTTCCTGTTGAAAACTGAGTTTTCTGACTGATCTGGACGACAAATACCTGGTTACAGTGGATCCCCGGTTTTTGCAGCATGGGTGAAATATAGCTTTGTAGAGGTAAGTATACACAAAGGTTATTGGTTTTGGGAGAAGTTTGGCTAAAAGGCTTTGAATTTCAAATTGTATCGATTCTTCAATCTCCTGTTAAGAATGAAAGTTGCTCAGGATATTAATTTATACGAGCTGCAAAAACCGGGGATCCACTGTACTTTATGCAAACAGTACTCATACCGTACAGCGTTTCGAAATAAACACATGGCAGGTCAGTGGATATTTCTACTTGGTTTAAGTATATTATTTAAGTGGGAGTGCCGTTCCTCCTACACGACCAAATGACTTGAGATTTGTATTGGAAACGACACCACGACTGCGTCACTTGCATAACCTCGTCGCCGTTTGTTGAAATGTTATCTACTAACCCTTTTCCTTCATACATGCTAACCTGGACTCCTTGGTCGTGATTTCTGGAATCGAATCAATAAATTCGACGATTTCTGATCCAAAATGTCCAAGGGCATTTGAAAGGTGTAAGTATGGGAACCTGGGCCAAAAGTTGAAAAGTTTGCATCGAGCTAATCAGTTTTCATTTTTTACGGCGTCATTTGAAACTTTACCATAGTTAAAAGCAAAAGACACTGTTTGACGCTTACAAACGCGAGCTTAAAATGCTACTTTAATGAGATGTGTAGTTTAGATCCATATATCTCGTGTATGTTGTACACCACGGATTGTCGCCTTCAAGTGTGGCCTCAGTATAAACCACTAACTACTGTACTGCTACAAAAGTACTGTCCCACATTGTGTTACCACAGGATAAACACACTTTTTCCACAATACTGAGACCAAACTCATATGATTGGATCAACAGTAAATGCATTAATTGGTTATTAATCCTTGGCCTACAATATAAGCGAGATAGGGCAGGACACGTTTGACATAAGAAGACCGGCGCGGAGCAGAGCCGCCTTCTTCAGGTGAGGCAAGGCGAAGTTGTTGTCGCCGTCATGCTCGAGTACCAGCCGCATCACCACTTGAAAGGTGAGAAAGATGCTCTCGAGCTTCTTATAGCTCAACACATCAAAGACAGCGAGGGTATATCGGATTACATCATCCACAGTTCGACTAACCTTCGTTATCTGAAGGGATTGAATCGAAGCGAAAATGCCAAGATCCAGCGCATTCAAGTCTGGGCTCTTCGAAGGCTGACGGTGCATCACAAACGGTTTAAAATGCGATACGTTCCAGCTTGTTGGCATCCGACAGGAGAGGCTTGATGCTTGTCGAGTGTCCACGAAACGTTCCATTCTTCAGGTCCAGACTAACCGGGAAAATCGGACTGAATCACGGGAAAACGTGAAGGAATCACGGAAAATCGGACTGTGTAATACTTGAAGTAGCACCAGTCCAGCACATGGGATTGGCATTCCAAGTGGCCTGAGCAGATTCAAATTGGAAGAAACCTAAAATGTGAGTTTGACAGAAACAGCCAAAAATGAACCTCTCAACATTAATAAATGGAGTGATGAAAATATATTCAATATCAAAGGTTATCCATAATGGTACACTGCTCCATCAAAGAGTTCTACTACGAAGTATAGTAGTTTTCGGATTGTACGTGATTTTGTATGTAGATGTGTGTAAAAATGTAAAAAGGTACAACCGGGTGGGGATTCGAATCCGAGTCTCACGCTTTGCAATCTGACACTCTAACCACCCGGCGAGTTCGACGGACCTGCCGCCTGCCACCACCATTGCATGGAGATGTGTGGCTCCGCCTCCTGTTCCGCATGCTCCCGGTCAACTGCCGCTTTGCCTACCTCCAGGTTGAGCGACCTGACGCTATCTGCTGTACCTACGGCTGTGGTCAGGTGGAGACCCAGCACCATGCTTTCCATGCCTGCCCTCAAATCCACCCTGTATGGTCGTTCCACCGTGATGCCTGGAGACCCTTTGGTGCTCCGTTTACATGGTCCACCATCTCGGACCTGGACCTTTTCACGGTCAACTCGCGCGGTGACCGCCACAAGGACGCCGTCAAGACCCTTTGGATCCTCCTCACGGCC
>NW_009798390.1:23000-25833 GCF_000520075.1 Aphanomyces astaci
CTGCTTACCAAGACCAACTGTCCAGAGCGTCCCCTGTCAACTCAGCTAGTATCAACACCACCGCACAGTTCCAAGAACGTTCCGGTGCCCATCACCCTCGCGGCCGGCTCAACGATCATCTCTCAGCCTGCCATCCAATCGCACGGTACCTCCATCTATTTATTGAAAACCTCCCAAAAACAGTGCTATCCTACGCACATGCTTTTGCATAGGCACTAGGAATTAGGTGAGCCCATTGGGCAATATTAGGATTAGGATAAAACCTAATGCAGTCCTATTTGACACTGACACTCTAACCACTGCGCCACAGCGCAAGTAGACAAAAAATATCTTGAACCATCAAACCATTTATTATAAAATACGTGTTTGTTCAAAACTGTGAAAATGCAGCTGCTGCTGTGTGGTTGGCTACAATTATTCTCGAATTTCGAAGTTCTTAAGCCAATCATATTACGATTTCATGCTAAATTCGAAGTACCAAGTGTCCCTTAAAATCCCTCGTCGTCTGTAATTCAACTTCGCCACCCTCACATACGCCGTATAGACCAACCGCCCTATGAACGAGGACCCGCGGAATCGACCAGCAGACGTGGCTGCCGCGCTACTCACAGACTTGTGCCGCCAAACACACAACACGACTGGTACGCCGATTACGCCGATAGACTTGCACTTCGCCGACCGCATCATCGCACCACCGACCTATCCGCCAACAGCAACGTTGGTCCGCGACTGACACGACTGTGGCTGGCAAGGCTGGTGGCATCAGTCTAGGTCGATGCCACCGATTCTCCCATGAAATGAGCCCTGCTGCCATCGATGCATGTGCCGACCCCGTCAGGAGTGGCGTCGCCGACCTCACACACGCAATGGATACGACACGAACGCTGCTAACGCCTCTGACGACATTTACCGCTGTGATCGGTGATGGTGTGGTATGGACCGGCCACTCATCACGATTAGACAGGGCTCTCTACATCTACCACGTCGGACAGCTCCGTCGACCAGGTCAAGAATCAATGACATCGACCATGAGAGGACCCAGACCTTGGACGGCGACAGCACCGGCATCACCAATGAACGTAGATGATTGACTGCTTATTAATCGTGCTTTGTGTACAAGCAAGTATGTACCGGCGTGTGTTAGAGAGTATGTACTAGTACGCTAGCCCAGCCATTGAGTGTGAGGCCACACGTGTCGACCAATTTGAAAATAACGTCCTGCAATGTGGATGATTAAATAATAAATAAGTAAGTCGGACAAACCGTAATTGGTTATCAAAATGTGAGTACAAATGCTTAGAAAGTAACAAATTTACCTGTGATGTTCTTCGTCTAAACTGATCATTCGATTATGAACTGAAAGCGGAGCGTCTTGTCTATTGGAATCACTACTAGTATTCAAAACTGAAATCTCGTAACGGACTCAAAAGTTATGTCCATTCTACTCCGACGCCTCCAAAAAAGTTATCTTAAATTGGTTTTTTACGTTAATGGCCGACTTATTCATCCAATCAAACCCTAAATCGATTTTCATGAGACAAAATGCAACCTCTAGACAAAGATACCTGTATAAATTCATGCTACGAACCCAAACATTTGTGTTTAAAAGTACTTCTATACATGATACCTGTTTGAATTGTATACACCTCTATAAAATGGTAATCGTATTTTGTTGAAATAGGTTGAAACTTTCGTTTTCAATACATAACTCAAGTATAAATTATCGGCACATCAATGGTCGCCCTGTGTAAAGTACTCAACTTCAAAAATTAATTGTGCAATCCTAAACTGTTTAAATCGATATACTTTGGGCTCATTCGAAAGAGCTCAACGTTATCCATCCAAAAATGTATGTATTAAGGAAGGATTCGAAAAAACAACTAAAATATTCGAAATCGGCCACGTTATAGGACTTTTCGGGGTCAAATTTATATTTGGATTTATTCAGACCCCTATAAAACCTACCGGTGGGAGCAATGCACTGCGCGCCAAAAATGAGAGAACACTTACATTTTTTGTGATATCTCATCAACCAATGGGAGCTAAGCGATGCTGTTTGGATATGATGTGTGGACGAATATTCTCGAAAAATGATTATGGCTATCGAACTGGAATTCGCTTGATTTCGATGACCTCACATACAATTCAAAAATAATGGACAGCGACACAAAATTAAGGAACAAAAATACATACAAAAACTAATATAAAGAATGACGGAATTTTGCAGAATGTTTGTAATCAGTTTAGTCCTGTCAATTTCACTTCACTTTTGTATATGAAAACACGTCAAAAAGTCACTGACGAAGAACGCGGTCGAATCCGAGGACTGCGCAAGGCAGGACTCACGTTCCGTGAGATAGGCGGCCGCACGAACCGACCACTCAGCGTCGTTTCACGATGCTTACGTCACAGACGCCAACCAAAACCTCGGGGCAGACCACTGCAGCTTACAGATCGCCATCGACGTCAGCTCCTCAGAGAAGCCACCACCGGCGCGTCAAGCGCCGTCCAAATCCGTACCGACTTGAACCTACCTTGCTCTAAAAGGACCGCTCAACGCGAAGTTCAACGATGCGACTTTCTCTAGTACTCCATGATGGAGAAAACCCTGGATCTTACATCCCAACACAAAGCCGCGAGATTCGACTGGGCCATGGCGCGTTACAGAACCGAAGAGTGGAAGTACGTCGTGTTTTCGGACGAAAAGAAGTTCAACCTGGATGGCCCGGATGGTTTTAAGCAGTACTGGCGCGATATTGGACAACCCGCGAAACAAGTCGTGACACGGCAACAAGGCGGCGGTTCAGTGATGGTTTGGGTTGCATTGCGTGGG
>NW_009798390.1:29668-30874 GCF_000520075.1 Aphanomyces astaci
GCAAAATTCCGTCATTCTTTATATTAGTTTTTGTATGTATTTTTGTTCCTTAATTTTGTGTCGCTGTCCATTATTTTTGAATTGTATGTGAGGTCATCGAAATCAAGCGAATTCCAGTTCGATAGCCATAATCACTTTTCGAGAATATTCGTCCACACATCATAACCAAACAGCATCGCTTAACTCCCATTGGTTGATGAGATATCACAAAAAATGTAAGTGCTCTCTCATTTTTGGCGCGCACTGTAAGTCCGGGGTGGTCCTATCTAAGGGTTATCCGTATAAATCTGAATTATAACTCCGACCGGTGGAGTTGCTCTTATAAAGGTCTCTATTGGAAGTTGATTTTGAGCGCCAAAATTCAAGTTAACTGTAAGGACTTGAACGATTCCTGTGGTTATTAATGCACTGTATATACCGAACGACATCTTGCACCGTATTTGGTGAAGAAACAAATTGTTGGGGTTGATGAGAAGACATGCGGTAAAGAAATGTGGAACAGAGGAAGTACAACGTACACGTAGTCTGTAGTGGCACTACATATAGTACAGTTTTGTAACAACGAACGTTTCGTACCCACCACGCAACTCCTAGTTGAAATGTGTACCACAGGTGTCATACTAGCACTGGGTTAAACGCGTATAAACACTCATGGAGTAGAGTGTCTTCAACAGTGGCCGAAGTTTACAGTTTTGGTCACTTTGCAACTTTTGTCGGCCTACATACTCGCACTATGATCCCCATATCTCCTGCCTCCGCCACTGTCGTGTATACGTTCAACCCCACGACATCCGGCGGGGTTGCCGGCACTATCACCACCCTCGTGAGCACAGCAGCTACTGTGATCACTGCGGATTTGGACGTGGCCAAGGCCAACTGGACCGCATTGAACACCGCCGACGGCAACTGCACCAACGTGACCGTGACCGAATACACGTGGCACATCCACACAAAGTAGGACAACCCAGGCAAAGTCTCTGAGCTCACGACTGGTTGCTTGTTCGCCAAGACTGGCAACCATTCAGACACCGATTATGCATGCGGCCCCAACTCGGACCACATCAAGGAAATGACATGCGCCCACAAAACGTACGGATGCAACACGACTTCATATGCCGAGGCCCCGGGGGTGTGCGAAAAGGGTGACTTGTCCGGCAAATTCGGCACGATGAAGGCTGTCAGCGACAAGATTTCCGAGACGTGGAT
>NW_009798390.1:31090-33186 GCF_000520075.1 Aphanomyces astaci
CACCCACCACCAGCGTCCCCGTCATCACATAATACACCATAATCGGCAGGTTTTGCAGTGTCCGTTGGCGTTCGCGTTCCACTTACTATTAATAGTATCAAAACCGGAAGTCGACCTGTAAATCCTCATATAGAACGCGAACACGTCGCCTACAACCTCCAATGTTGAAGTCATCTGTTGAACTTCTCGTCCATGACCTCGGCCAAACTTTAACTCAAACGTTATTTGTTCAAGTAACAGTCGTTTTATCAAAGTAACACTGTACTGTACATATAATAACGCAAGTGACAATATCTAGATTGTACCCTTCACAGTCAGGAACTGCGCCATCAGTCTTGTTAACAGACAATTCACCTAAGATATTTATTCAACTGCTGCTGCAGTTTCAACTTGCATCCCCAATTCGTACTACTGCAGCAGTAGTCCTCCTCACGTTAGTTCCTGGAGGAACATCAGCATTTCTCCGACCTGAAAAAGAACACCAGAAGTACGAAGTGACGACTTATATTTCGTCTCGAATACTGGAATTGCTACTATTTTTTGGGAGGATGTTGAAGTACAACCTGACAACAACAATCCACCAATCGGATGCGTTTCGTTCAACCAGCCATATGCTAAAAACACTACAATGTACTACAATACAACTACAGTACTTACGTAGTATTAGAGTGGATTTGAAAGTGCCTTATCTGCCAAAACCGGAAGTCGACCTGTCAAACCTTATGTAGAACGTGAACGAACGGGTCCTCATAAATCTGATTGCCATTCCGCGAAAAGTGCACCGACTACTGCCCGTGATTATGATAACTGCATATGATTGGCTGTTCAAGAAAGGCACGACCCTCAAACCAAACTTTTGACACGCCAGGTTTGAGTGGCGGGTGGTGCAGTTCTTGATTGGCATGGAGACACTACAACGACAAAAAATATGTCTATCTTCATCTTCGAATTACATTGGACAAGAATTGCGCACAAAGCACCCCGTGAACACCCACACGTCTGCGTCATGGTGTGGAAACCGAGTTGGAAATGCCAGACGGCCGGGCTTAATACACATCGTTTCGTCCCAGGCAGCACGGTAGCGTAGAGTAGTAATCACCACAGCCTGGAGCCAAGTAGGTAGCCCAACTTCTTGATGCGGAAAATCACTTTGCCCAGCGATGGTGCTCACGCAGTGGAAGTTGTCCTTGCAAGCAGCGTTGCGCTTGGCAATCGAGATAAAATACGCGCCTTGACTAACCTCTGATGCTGTATGACGCATGTGCGGGGCGGCTACACGCCGTCAAATCGGACCTATGGAATTCAAGATCGGCATCTGTCTAGGATTCTATGGGGAGACGACGAGGATCAAAACAACGACCCAGCGACGTCGTTTCTTACATTGTAGTTATGTGTGCGTTAAGCTACGTTGAGCGCCCAGTTATCCCAGGCATCCAGTACAACCTCAATGCTATGTCCGACGCCAACACACTGTTGGACTTTCTCTTCGACGTCATGGGAATGAAGAAGTTAGAGACGCGGCGGCGCTGAGGATGCCAATCAAGAGCTGCACCACTCGCCACTCAAACCTGGCGTGTCAAGTTTGGTTGGAGGGTCGTGCAGTTCTTGATTGGCCAAGAACAGCCAATCATATGCAGTTATCACTGAGCAGACTGGAATGCCAGTCGGTGCACTTTACGCGGAATGGCAATCAGATTTAAGACAACCCGTTCACGTTCTACATAAGGTTTCACAGGTTGACTTCTAGTTTTGGCTGGCAGGTAAGTGCCAACGGACACTTTCAAAACCTCTCTAATACTACGTACTGAGGTTGTAGTACATTGTATTTATGCCACAAATATGGTGTATTGAGATCGGTACGCATACCCTTGCCCATCTGCTGGCGTTTTTGAAAGCATCCGCAACACGGAATGTCAGAGATGAAGCGCTTCAACTCACACGCCGCATGTCTATCACCAAATCAAGATCCCCAATTACTGTACTTATCCGTATATCTGGTGTATGTTGTACAACACTGGTTGTCGCCTTTTAAGTGTAGCCTCAGTATATACCACTACTGTACTACTACAGAAGTTCAATGTAGTAGTACAGTTTTG
>NW_009798390.1:37740-39477 GCF_000520075.1 Aphanomyces astaci
GACAGTAGTACAATTGGTCCGTTTAACTGTAAACCGCCTTAGAGCCTGTTCCGACTAAAATCTCGAATGGGGTAGAAGCACTAAAAACAAATCAATTTATTGGATATTAAGTTAACCAATCATACTAGTCCAGACCACGGTAGGTAGGACCCAGTGTAAATGGCGTCAACGAAAAGAACCCAACGGATGCTCATTGCGTTGCTGTGATAGACTAAGGGGTGAACGCGATGCCATGCTACCTCAACGTTGGTGCAGATACGATCGTATGTGCCACGCGTGTATCGAAGGTGTCGCGTTAACCATGCTCCAAGAGTCGGAGTGTTGCTCGGTACGACAAAGTAGTTTGTAATGGGGGAGCGGTAGCTACGGCCATCGGTCGACGAGAAGGCGGCTTCGATGGCAACCGCAACAGCAACACAACGTCGTCCATTTTGCACCTGAATGGAGGAGGCTGCAACGACATCACATGTTGACTAATTTTTGATTGGATACAGCTTATCTTTGATTACACCAATCAATATGAATGGTAGAATGAAAAACACGACGATTTGATTGGCTCTACCCCATTCTGAGTTTTAGTGGGAACAGGTTATTAATATTATACGGTTTACGGTAAAACTACAATTATTAATGCTAGTAAAATGAATACCAGTAGTAAGTGCTAACGCTACGTGATACTGTAGAACTACACCATTTTTCAATTGACTTGGACATTTTCTCGATGGATTCGGACAGGTCACTATTGGATTGAATGACGTGCCCATTCGAATGAATTAGTGCCCAATGGATTTGGTACCACGTTCGGTGTGCCCATTGGATTAGGCACGACCCCCTCGTGTGCCCATTCGATATGCCCATGCGCCTTATAGAATTGGTTTGTACCCAACCAAACAACCTTTAGATCATTCGAAAGTGACGTGCACTCTTTACAGTTGGCAATTGCTTTTTCTAGAACATCGGAGGGGGGGTTCTACAATTCTCGCGCGCTTTTCGTCACTATCAAATCTTCCTGATGACAGTCAACCATGGAGAACACAGCACCCCAAACGCCACCCAAACGAACGTACAAACGCATTCCGTTGTCGACCAAGAAGCGCATACAGTGTAGTTGATGCGTTCAACAACGCGATGGACTGGAAGCGCGTCGCTTAAGCGAACGGCGTCAACATCATCAGCACACGAAATTGGCTGCATCTGGACTCATTGACGCCGAAACAACGAGGTATGAAAGTCGAGTCTACTCGATCTAACATTGTCATGTAGGGGGAAACAAATATCACGACTCCTGACGGAGGAAAACGTCGACATGCTGCAAAGTTGGGTGGAGCATGACGTCCAAATCACGCTCCAAGAGATCAAAGATCGATTGGCGCTTGATTTGGGCATCGAGGTGTCCACATCGACTTTGCATCGTGAACTCGACAAACGTGTGTTCACGTACAAGACGGTTCATTATGAACCCTTGCAAATGTTTTATTTTTATCCTTTGGATGATTTATTGAATTCATTTTTGAGTTTTCCTAATTGAATGCAAGCACGACACTTTTGAAGGATCTAAAGGTTGTTTGGTTGGGTACAAACCAATTCTATAAGGCGCATGGGCATATCGAATGGACACACGAGGGGGTCGTGCCTAATCCAATGGGCACACCGAACGTGGTGCCAAATCCATTGGGCACTCATTCATTCGAATGGGCACGTCATTCAATCCAATGGTATATCAACCGAATCCATCGA
>NW_009798390.1:41952-42972 GCF_000520075.1 Aphanomyces astaci
ACGAATAACCCATGAAATATAATATAATATTCACTTTGAAGGGAAGTTGGAGAATCGATGAAGGTTGAATGGCAAAGTTGTTGGGGATTCCTAGCTCGGATATCGTGTTGTGTCAACATGACGAGGTAGGAACACCATCATGTCGTTAAAGAGGGCAAAGACGTTTGAGAGTTGATTGTGATTGGTCATGTAGGTGGTGGCAGCGGTGCACAAGGACATTGCGCCGTGTGCAAAGCCCCGCGACTCCAGTGCGTTGAGACGGTCAAGGCAATCGCTTTGCACCCATATCCGTTTACTGTCGACAACGACCTGCTCACCCTCACGTTTAAGCTCAACGGTCACGACGTCAAGAAGGCGTTCTTGCCCACCATCAAGGCCTGGTACTCGCAAATGGGATATCTTTTTATCATAGATATCTTTTTCTCAAATAACCACTCAAGATGTCAATCGTTAGTCTTGTATTGACAAGGCAAGTCGTGGAGTGCATTACACCGGTAGTCAACCACATACCTTTTGCTATTCGGCCAACGTGACCATAGTGTCACTTCCGGCACGACGATGCCCACCAGCACCGCATGCAAACTGTAGCCGTACATGTCATTGGTTGCGGCTCGTTAATACTACTCCGAGTAACTAGTATTATAACTCGAGCTAGTTTACTTGTTTTGTGTAATTACTGATATAGTTTTACCATAATGAGCTGTCTAATGCTTTGTACATGTGATGTTATCACAAGTTTTTCCTTGTATAATCCCTCTACTGTAGTTGTACAGTAGGTTATTCTAGGCTTAGTACCTCCAATATTTCATAACCTTTGTTGGCAAGTACCTCTATACATTTATATTGTTGAATGAGGATCGACTGTACTTTAAATGGCTGCTGTAGAGGAGTTAAAATGAGCCATATTCAAGAACCGCCCGTGGAAATTTTGAGTAGAACACACAATAACGTTACTGTAACGTTACTCTTGCACTCATTGTCCGATCTTCCACGATCCTCACATTCCCTTCATCCCAGCAC
>NW_009798390.1:47300-47952 GCF_000520075.1 Aphanomyces astaci
GGCTCGGCCACCCCCCGCTTTGTCTGTGCCAACGGGAAGCTTTTGAAAGACACTGTCAGCTCCCAACCCACCACAGCCGCGACCACACAGCAGCCCTCGTCCGCTATCTCGATCAAGGCGTCGCTGTTGGCCACGGCAGGCGTTCTCTTCCTCTCAGCTTTCCTTTAATCGATGATCTACTTGTATATGGGAAACATACAATCATGGTTGTTTGAGGCTCACTGAAGTAGTAAGTAGCTATCGAGACGCCACCTAGTCATCGTATGTCCTACAAATAGATGCATGATATCCCCCCATGACGTCGGAGGTCTGACGGGCGAAAGTCTGTGGCGCTTTCACGACAAGGAGAGCTGAATGGATTGTGAATACAACCGGTAGTACTACTGTACAGACATATTGTATGTGATTTACTTCGTGTTTGTCAATATGATTTTGACCAATAAATGAAATTCAATTTGGTAATTATGCTTATTAGCCAATAAAAACACTTGACACCGATATTTTAGGCCAATCGTGCACGTTTCTTGCGACAGCGTTACTTGTGGTAAGGACGACAGTAGTATCATGACAATAATACTAAGACCAGGCAAGGTTGAGTAGTACTACGTACAGTAGTAGTACATTGCTACTTTCCGTGCTAACAGTCTATGGA
>NW_009798390.1:52219-53029 GCF_000520075.1 Aphanomyces astaci
TGTCCGATCTTCCACGATCCTCACATTCCCTTCATCCCAGCACACATGAGTATCGTATCTCCTGTCTCTGCCACCGTCGTGTACACGTTCGACCCCACGACATCCGGCGGGGTTGCCGGCACTATCACCACCCTCGTGAGCGCCTCGTCTACTGTGATCACTGCGGATTTGGACGTGGCCAAGGCCAACTGGACCGCATTGAACGCCGCCGACGGCAACTGCACCAACGTGACCGTGACCGAATACACGTGGCACATCCACACAAAGTGGGACAACCCTGGCAAAGCCTCTGAGCTTACGGCTGGGTGCTCGTTGGCCAAGACTGCCAACCACTTCGACCCCGATTTTGCATGCGGCCCCAACTCGGACAACATCAAGGAACTGAAATGCGCCAACAAAACGTACGGATGCAACACGACTTCATATGCCAATGTCCCGGGGGTGTGCGAAAAGGGTGACTTGTCCGGCAAACTCGGCAAGATGAAAGCTGTCAGCGGCAAGATTTCCGCGACGTGGACCGACAAGGGCAACTACCCGACCGTGGCCGAACATAAAGACACGTGGAACATCGTGCTGCATGCCGTCTGCGGCTCGGCCACCCCCCGCTTTGTCTGTGCCAACGGGAAGCTTTTGAAAGACACTGTCAGCTCCCAACCCACCACAGCCGCGACCACACAGCAGCCCTCGTCCGCTATCTCGATCAAGGCGTCGCTGTTGGCCACGGCAGGCGTTCTCTTCCTCTCAGCTTTCCTTTAATCGATGATCTACTTGTATATGGGAAACATACAATCATGGTTGTTTGAGGCTCAC
>NW_009798390.1:53129-53684 GCF_000520075.1 Aphanomyces astaci
ATTGAGTTTGGATTACCATTTTTTAAGACATTCCTCCGCGTGGGCCGACACTAGAACCACATCTTGTGGAACCGCTTCGCCAATTGTAACGCGCCTGCTCGACCAGAGGCGGTGTGTAATCTTCGGTTTTTACTTCGCCCAACGCGTCATACCTCGTGCTTCGTGCATCGACCGATCTTCTTCGAAGTTCGGTCCTCGCCTTCGTACGCAGCCCTTGTTAACCGGATCCCCCAGGGGAGAGGGATAAATCTTACGGAAATAATTCGAAGAAGCCGGGGATCGAACCCATGACCTTTGAGTTAAGAAACCGATGCTCTACCACTGAGCTATTCCCCCCCCTTTTGGTAATCAAATGACCAATACGGAGAACTGAAAATTTTGCCTTTATATACCCATACTAAAAAATTCATATATACTTCAAATATTCTGTACGTCATTGGCCCCCCCCCTTTGGTAATCAAATGACCAATACCGAGAACTGAGAATTTTGCCTTTATATACCCATACTAAAATTCATATATACTTCAAATATTCTGTACGTCATTGGGCGTACAA